>NC_141861.1:11062500-11370000 GCF_024713525.1 Acromyrmex echinatior
AGATGAAAACAGATCTTTTGCAGTCTATTTAGAGGATTTAATTAAAGAAACTATTGACACTCGAATATTTATCGTTTATTAACCTTTGATACTTTGTACTGTAATGACGAAAGTGTGTATCCTGACACAATTGTGATCAAAGAAGAATTTGAAAATGATTTTAAAGTGAAAAGGGTTGTAAAGAAGCCATAATTGATGTAGACATTGAATATAAAAAGAAAGCTGTAGAATTTTAATGTTCTGAAAAAATAAAAAATATGCCTCTAAAGTCAGTTCAGCACAAATTTAGAAATGTTTGTGATCTTAAATTATTGTGATAGATGGAAGGCACAAATTAAACAAGGTGGAATTAGAATTACAAAATTATTACAAATTTCGAAGTATGTTTTAAAACAATTCAAAAGTACGTCTGATAAACCGCTTTCTATTCATAACATTGATCTAAAAAGATGAGCTAGAGAGGAAATTGATTTGTCACGTGAATTATTCACTACTTCAAGAAAATGGGTCCATAATTCTAAAGTGAAGCATAGAATTGTATCAAGAAAAATCAATAAATTTGTGACTCAAAGACAAATATTGACAAAAGAAATTAGTGCAAGAGTTTCGTGAATTCGTCTGTATAGTGAAATCAGAGTTATTATTGGTAGGAGAAAGCAATATTTTCAATTCAGATCAATCGGGATTTAATTTAGAAACATATGCAGGTTGCACGTTACATTAAAAGTTGCATGTCTAGCACAATCCTTGAATTCCTTGACTCATAGCTACACTATCCAGCCAACGGCGTTTCTGTCGACGGAGATTTAAAATTCCCTTTGCTGATAGTCCTGCAAGAAACAGATGATAAATTTGGATCAATCGTCGAGAAAACAAGGTAGATTTATACAAGGCAGATAATATCGTCACATTTGCATCAAAATCGGACAAACTGATATCAGATCTTGCCATTGAATTCACAGATGTCTTTTTGCTAAACACCGGCGAAGAATGTGTTCTTTGTATAGATGCATGGTCTGGACAAACTGAAAAAAATTTGACGATGTAGATAAAGTCAAAATTCTTACGATTCCTATTGGAACAACTAGCTTGATCCAACCGCTCGACGTTTACACTTTCAGACTATGAAAAAATTTTTTAAAACAATTTTCGGACCTAATCATACTACATAATTATGACGTAAATATACATTTAAGAAATAACATCCTCAAAATATAGTCTTTAATACATAATCAATTCTCTTGACCCAGATTTAAGAATTTATTCAGATACGCTTGGTGGAAGAGTGGGTACATCACAGAAAAGCCAGACAAATGCGAAACCCCTTCAGATTTTTGTTTTAAGAATTGTGAAGCTGTCTGTAACTTTTGCAATGATATTGCAATAATGAAATGTGCTTGGTGCAATAAGTCCACGTGTATACTTCTTCGCAATCACCAATGAAAATTCTTCACATTACTGACAATAAATATAAAATGTGAGCATCTAATAATAATAATAATTTTATCTTCAACTCTTTTATATGCTTCACTCTAAAAGTCTCAAAAATAAACAAAAGACTTTCAAAAATCCATAAAAATAAAAAAATAAAAAAAAGGGAATAGTTTCTTTCCACGTTGGTTATTCCCGAGTTCGGCAGAGAGCGAGAATGTCTTGCTGCTTTCATTAGAAAAAATTACATCCGCCATATTGGTTCCACCATATGAATTCTCAAAAATTGGGAGCAGATTTGGATTCAGCAACTTTGAAAGTCACCATATATCCCAGTCTGTAACAAACATACGAGTACTTCGTAAAATACTGGAATTCACTCCTATACATTCATAAGGGCGTTTTCTTTTAAAACGGCTTTAAGGTAGATATAAAAAAATACATGTCAAATATTTTTTAATATACTACATGTATGCACAGTCTCAGAGAAATCGGCATATGGCACTTGGGTAGCGTTACTTGTGAGAGGAAAGTTCTCTACTATTTTGCAATTTTCATAATAATTAACAAGATATTATTTTGTTAAAAATTGCCGAAAATTGATCATTAATAATTTTTTACTCAAATACTATCAACTTTACAGAAAAACTGCAAGAAGTAAAAATTATTTTCTTCTCGTAGAACTCTATGAATTTTTTCAAAATTTTTTAATACCGTATTTTCTCATATTGATATAAATTAGAAAATGCGGTACTAAAAAGTTGATAAAAATTTCTGAAAAATTTCTTAAAGCTCTATAAAAAGAAAATGAACAATTCTTGTCTCTTGCAGTTTTTCTGTAAAGTTAATAATATTTGAGTAAAACATTATTGAAGACCACTTTTCAACAATTTTTAATTAATATCTTCTATTGCGAAAATTGTAAAATGGTAGAGAACTTTTCTTTTCAGTTTAGTCTATTCTACCCCTATGTGGAAGATTTCATTACTTTCCGAACACCTTGTACAGGTATATGTCGTATGTATAATAATATTAAAAATTATTTTTCTTTTTTTGTGTATAATTATATATATATATATATATATATATATATATATATATATATACAACTTTAAAATCCGAAGCACCATTATATGTATATATATATATATATATATATATATATATATATATATATATATATATATACAAGTATATACAGGGTGATCCAAAAGTATGGAAACGGCCAAATAACTGTGGAGGAATGCACTTTGGGGAAGTTTCAGACAAAAGTCTTAGGTTTTTTTCCTGGCTATTCAATAGTGACCTGAGATTTGACCGTGACTTTGAATGTCATTTCAAAGTCAAATTTACTTTTTTAAATAGGAACACATATTGTTGACCACAGGAATGGAAACAGCGGAAAATTTTACGTCCGCCTGTGACTTTGATCATGACCTTGACCATGCCCTTGAAGGTCAGTTCAACGTCAAGTTGACATTGTCAATGGAAATTCCTGTAAATTGGTATCTAGGGGTTTTCGGGATCGCTGATTACGATTTTGAAGTCGATTTTCAAAAATTCAAGATGGCGGATCCAATATAGTGGACGAATTAAAAAAAAATTATTGAATTTTCCTTTAATTTGAATCTAGGAATGTTTTGTGTTGCTGATAACGTCTAGGATCTGCTATACCTGAAAAGTAAGATACACCCAGGATGTGCCACGGGGAGACTCCTAAGTACGATTTACATCCCTTTTTTTTCAACTTTTTTTATTTTAATGTTTTTTTTTTGTTTAAAAAATTTTTTTGTGTTTTTTTGTTTTCTTTTTATTTTTTATGATGACTAAGACAAGATGAAGTGAGCACCCAGCCAACTAAGGTAAGTGTTAATGTAGCGGGTTAAGATGATTTTTGTACACAAGCTTTTAAGTGTGTCATCTTAAAATTACTCTCTTCAAAGCTTGTGTTCAAAGATCATCTTAACCCGCTACATTAACACTTACCTTAGTTGGCTGGGTGCTCACTTCATCTTGTCTTAGTTGGCTGGGTGCTCACTTCATCATAAAAAATAAAAAGAAAACAAAAAAACTTTTAAAAACCAAAAAAAAACAATAAAATAAAAAAAGTTAAAAAAAATGGGATGTAAATCGTACTTAGGAGTCTCCCCGTGGCACATCCTGGGTGTACCTTACTTTTTCAGGTATAGCAGATCCTAAACGTTATCAGCAACACAAAACATTCCTAGAGTCAAATTAAAGGAAAATTCAATAATTTTTTTTTAATTCGTCCACCATATTGGATCCGCCATCTTCAATTTTTGAAAACGGACTTCAGATTCGTAATCAGTGACCACGAAAACCCCCAGATACCAATTTGCAGAAAAATTCAATAGTTTTTTCAAATTTCGTCAGCCATATTGGATCCACCATCTTGAATTTTTGAAAATCGACTTCAAAATCGTAATCAGCGACCCCGAAAACCCCTAGATACCAATTTACAGGAATTTCCATTGACAATGTCAACTTGACGTTGAACTGACCTTCAAGGGCATGGTCAAGGTCATGATCAAAGTCACAGGCGGACGTAAAATTTTCCGCTGTTTCCATTCCTGTGGTCAAAAATATGTGTTCCTATTTAAAAAAGTAAATTTGACTTTGAAATGACATTCAAGGTCACGGTCAAGGTCAAATCTCAGGTCACGATTGAATAGCCAGCAAAAAACCTAAGACTTTTGTCTGAAACTTTTTTCCCCAAAGTGCATTCCTCCACAGTTATTTGGCCGTTTCCATACTTTTGGATCACCCTGTATATATATATATATATATATATATATATATATATATATATACAGGGTGTTCCACGTAACTGTGATCACGATTTTTCCGGCACTTCCTATGATCTGACAGAAAATAATTTGGATAAAAGTTAATCAATTTTCAATCGGCAACAAATTGCAATATTAAAAATTTGCAAAATACTCTTTTTTAGGAAAAAAGTCAAGGTCATCCTAATTTTTTTAAATGGCACTACATATTTTTACTTCATAATATTGTAACTGGTGTATATTATGACCTTGAGATAACCTTACAGTTGTGAGATTAATGAACGGAAATATTTTCGTGAAAAATTATTTTGTTCATATTAAATTTTTTATACGAACTATTCTACAGTCGAAAAAGGTTTTTGTATCTGTTACGTTTTCTGTATCTGTTACAAATTTGTGAGTGTGAAAGTATCCACCCTCGGCCAATATGTAAGTCTTTTAATTTAAGATGTTATATTATGTTATAATGAAATTAATTGTAGCACTTTTAATTACACCATAACTTAATGTAAATTATTTTAAAAATATTGAATTGTTACTTTCATCTTATTTATTTTAAATATCGTACATATTGTTGCTCAACGGAAAGCGCGAGAAGATGGTGGTTTCTTACCGTCAGGAGGGAAATGTAAAACATTATTATTATATAAAAAATGAATTCATAAATAAATTTACAATATATTTACATTTACAATTGTTGTCAAAAAATAAATGTTAAAAATTAATTTTTTACATTTCCCTGGGTGTTTGCGTATATGTATGTGTGTGTGTGTGTGTGTGTGTGTGTGTGTGTGTGTGTGAGACAATATTTTTAAGCTTTTAAGGGGATGCTGGAGCGAAGGCCGAACTTGATCAAGGTCGATATTACAGGTTTTCATTTCCAATGTATAATCTGCTTACGCCCTCTGAAGTTAATATGATCATGCAGGAAATTCGATCGATTAATTATCGATATTTTTATTCCGTTTCCTACATTACCATCTTAACAGGGACGTGTATTAGGATCGGTCCCACAATGTAAGATTTATTTTGGAAAATTTTCCAATTTTAGAATTGAAAAAAAAATAAACATAATTGAACTTAATCTTATATTTGTAGAATCGGACCTTAGAAATTTAGTTACATTATATACATATTTAGTTGTATTATATACACAATGCAATGTAGGCCGTGTTCTAATATATATCACCAGTACTAAAAGTCTGTAATATATATAAAATACAGATTTTTAATTAATAGATATATCGATACGAAATCGTAATAGCACTTTTTTTTACATCCAATGCCATTTTAGGTTACGATAATATATTATCATAAATGAATATCATAATATATATATATATTTATATATATAGATATTCATGCAGATATTCTCTATGTCCATTTTTGCAATATTAAAATTTTATATTATAATGTGTATAATGATATATAAAATGTAATTCTAACGTTGTATATAAAGACATTCATGAATACGAATTACAATTACATTTTATGTGTATTATAATATATGTGTATATACACAATAACACAAAAAATATTATTGACATATTAGTGAAGACATAAACATGTTAGTGAATTAATGATATATGCAATATTAAAATTATATTTTGTACATTATTGTGTATATGTACATTATAATACATATAAAATATAATTATAATTTATATTCACTAATAATGTTTTGTTATATGTTACAACAATGTTAGAATTATCATAGTATAATGTACATATAATTTTCTATATTAGATATATAGTCGACATATTAGTAATGTATAAGTACTATAAGTATCTATCTCTTTTTATTAGACAGAGTAAAAAGAGTTACATTATGTATGTGCAATTGGCAGTAATATATGTTACATCTTGACTAAACTCTAAATGATAGGAAAAATCATAGGAAAAAGTGATACTACAACTGTATTTCGATATTCACTGCGAGTACTGAAAATACGTAACTATAGATTTTCAGTATTGACAGTGTACATTGACACATGGGCCTATATAATAACATTTTTCCTGTCGTACAATGTCATTTTAGGTCAGGATGTGATATGTATTAGCTATATATAGATATATTACACATATAATATACATAGCTATACCATTTTTTGCTTTGTTTAATAAAAATATGTAGAAGTTAATCATGTTAAAATATTAGTGATGTACTTAAATATAATACACACATAGGCAATATTGTACAATATTGCATATATGTACTATAATGTGTGAATATACATACGTTGCAGATAGAAGTTATCAATGCTAAGCTGTTTATGCATTCTCTGTGTTTAAATGTGCAATATTAAAATTGTATACATATATAAAATATATATATATATAATGCATGTATATATATATATATATATATATTATATATTAAACATTAAAAATATACTTATTGTAACTTGCTGTTAGTCAACGTACATTGACCTGTAAGTGTATATATTTGCTAAAACACTTTGAATATGATATACTTACATACATTTCATAAACGTACAGCATCGTACAAAAATTATGCATGTGACTGTGTATTGACTATGTAATGTATATTGTATATATATATATATATACATACATATATGTATAACATATATATTATATAGGGTGTCCAAAAAGACTCCGAATTTAGGAGCTGAATATAAAGGTGACTATAACTAATCGTAAAGGAATGTGAACGTGTATCGGCATGCATAGTACGCCAAAATATAATGCGTTGCCCTATGATTCACGTTCTACGATTCAATTACGACCATCCTTGTGCTAAGGCTATTACATAACGTTTTTAGAAAAAACGTTTCAGACAAAAGTTGTAAGGTTTCAAAGAAACTATTTACTGATATTCAGTTTTTTTTCTTCATTAGTTTCTTTGTTTCAGTTATGTCAAGCAATTAGCTTTTGATTCCATCATGACAATGCATCTATTTGCATTTCTTTAATTGCAGACGCAAAATTCTATAAATTGATTTCGTAATTGTATTTCACCAAATTTAATAATCGAAATTCTTCTTCCAATAAATTAACAATAGTCAGTCCACGATAAACGCCTCTGACATTTATCTGTAACTAGCCAAAGTATGATTTACGGCTGTGGCATTTTGTTATAGCTAGCCAGCTCACAATTAACGCCTCTGACAGTGAATTAAATATAGTCAGCCCACGATGAACGCCTCTGACATTTGTCTATAACTAGCCAAACCACGATTTACGGCTGTGGCATTTTGTTATAACTAGCCAGCTCACAATTAACACCTCTGGCAATAAATTAAAAATAGCCAGCCCACGATGAACGCCTCTGACATTTGTCTATAACTAGCCAAAATATGATTTATGGTTGTGACATTTTGTTATAACTAGCCAGCTCACGATTAACGCCTCTGGCAGTAAATTAAAAATAGTCAGCCCACGATGAACGCCTCTGACATTTGTCTATAACTATCCAAAATATGATTTATGGCTGTGACATTTTATTATAGCTAGCCAGCTCACGATTAACGCCTCTGGCAGTAAATTAAAAATAGTCAGCCCACGATGAACGCCTCTGACATTTGTCTATAACTAGCCAAAATATGATTTATGGCTGTGACATTTTATTATAACTAGCCAGCTCACGATTAACGCCTCTGACATTGGATCATAATTAGGCAAAGCGCAATTTATTGTTATAACAATAAATTTAATCATATCACTTGTATGATAAATAAAAGTGATATTTTTACGAATAACATAAAGATGCTAACCTTTCTCATTCTGGCTTTATAGGGTGGCAAAAAGAAACACACATCACAATAACCAATTTTGGCCTTCTAGAGTGCTTTCCAACAAGAGACACAGTGCGACACGGTGCATTATTACACCTTGTTCGATAATACAAGGATGAGATATTGTACTGAGTCGCTTGTTATAAAGCACCCATAACCTTCTCTTATCAAAGGCAGACAATATTCTGCTACTATTTTTTCTATTTTGTGAACAAAAAACACTATATAAATATATATATATATATATACATATACACACATATATACATATACATACACACACACACACACACACACACATACACACATATATATATATGGTGTGTGTAGAACACTACTACACTACACTACATTGACAGTACTGTTGTGCGGCAATGATACTGTGAACGCGGGTCATACTGGTTACAGCTGATTGACTCGTATAATGCCGTTGTTTTCTACACATACAGCGTCACGCAAAATGATATATATATGCATATATATATATATATATATATATATATATATATATATATAATACACATACATACAAAAAATTGTTATTTATCACTCTAAGAAAAAAGATACATAATCGATATCATGATCACATTATCTTTTCCTTAGCGACTAATTAAGAAAAGGCGTTCACCGTATCTAAATTCACGTTATTGTAAAAAGACTCTCTATTATCTTTGAAGTTCTATTATTGATACGTCATTTAAATGTATTCTCCAGGTTTATTCCACTAAAAAAAAATACAAATAGATGACCAGATATATGATGAGGTAAACTAAAATTTTATATTACATTCTGTGGCATAAAAACGTGATCAGTAACTCTTTGAAACTGAATGTATCATAAAAATAATAAAGTAATATTTTAAAAGTACATTACATTTAGTAAAATGCATTAAGTTATTAATATGATGTTCAATCACCATTATTAAGAAAATACAATATTATGTAGGAAGGAAAATATTTTCATGACAATTTGCTGGAAGGTATGGTCGCAGCATGTTTCTTATACTATGACACTTTTGAGATACACGTCCACGCGTGAGCGGTTCGGCCGTCAAGCGTCGAGCGATTGCAAAGGAAAAGTAGGCAGCATTTCAGAAATCGGCTCGAAATGCGCAACTAATTTCGAGCACATTGAAGTATACGTATATAATTTTTGAAATTTTATAAAAAGTATATTTGGAGTAATATGTTTATTAATAAAATTTAATAAATAAAATGTTATTTATTAAATAAAAATTAAAAAAGGAAAAAGCAGAATCGAACATAAGATCTCCAATATTCTGATCTTGCACCCAACGCCCGAGACCACGCGTTCTTGCAGATCACCTCGACGAACGCAATACATATAGTGTATGGAAAGTCGTAAAGTCTATTGTATATCTCATCAATGTTTACGTTTTGAAATCATTTTTGCATTTGCATTTTTGCTACGTTAATGAGAAAGATATATGATTAATATAATTTAATAAAAAGAAAATGAAAGAATTTTAATTCGACAAAAATTGGAGATTTTCACATCTGCTGGAGTATTGAATATTAGTCCAAGAAACCGAAGTCTGTCAAAAAAAAAAACGGAGAACTGGCAACCGTGTTCGTGATTTAAAATTCTTTCAATTTTTGTTATTTCGATAGAGCGAGACAGAGAAAAAACAAATGGATAGAAGCTCCGATTGTAATCGGTGAGTCTCCGCGCGGACACGCCGAACTGGGCCCGCTAGCAAAACAATGAGTCATCTGTCTCTGTCCTTCTCTCTGTGGTCGCTTGTTTCTAGACCGAAAATATTTTCTCGACGATCTCGACCGCTTGGCGTGTATCATAAGGAGGAAAGAGACAGCTAGACAATACTTAATTTTTATTAAATTATATTAATCCTTTGCCCTACGATTTAAGTTACGATGGCGCGTGCCATAATTACAGCCTGGAACATATTGTTTATGTTTGGCTCGATTTCTTTACCACGAGTCTCACATGATATTAGTGAAAGAGTTCTCATAACCTTCCTCATTAATATATAAGCATAAAAATTTTTATAAAATTTTTCCTTCTTACATAATTGTTATTTTCTTAAAAATATGTTAAAAATCATTTTAAAATTTATTACTTTTTCAAAAAATTTGTCTTTTAAAATATTTACTTTATTTTTTTAAAATTCTTGATATTTTCTTTTCCCCTTTAAAGCTACTGCCCCCCTTATGTCCACAAAATTTTTATTTTAAATAAATCTGATATTAAAATTTAACTAATAAAGTCGTACAGAAGAATGCGAAATTTAAAAATGGAAGTTTTAACTTCAATCCCGTGATGTCTTCTTTATTTACAGTGAATAAAAAGGGGGTTTTTAATAAGAAAAATCCAGAAGACTAAGGAAAAAAAGGGGTTGATATTTGCTAGAAGATCAAACCTATTTTAGTGCAACCTCCGAATCCCCATCCCGCCGATCCGTCGCTCACCCTGGGCCATTGACGGCGCGGGGGGGGGAAAAAAGGGGGATGCCTAAAAAGGCGACCCAAAATTTAATATTTTCCATAAAAAAGGGGAAAAATACCAAAACCTTTTAAAAATAAATAAAATTATTTGTATGTTCTATAAAGGCCAAAAACTTTTTTTTTTTTAAATTTTTAAAAAAATTTATTAAAAAATCATCCTTTTAATATATTATCATCCTTTTAATTTTATTTCGCACTTTTGCGATTTGATTGTTTTTAAAAATTTTTTTTTCGGATGAAAATTTAAAAAAAAAAATTTCACAGAAAAAACACGACTTTAAATTTTTAAAAAACAAATTTTTTTTTTTTTTTTTTTTTTAAAAAGGAAATTAAAAATTTTTGAAAAAACACTAAAAATTTTTAAAAATTAAAAAAAATATATTAGCCGTAATATGGGTTTTTTAAAAATGTCTTCATCTCTTATTAAAAAAAAAAATTTGAAAAAAAAAAAAGGGAATTTTATTGAACTCAAAATTAATCTCGCATTTTAAAACCCTGAGACCACCCGGGTTTTTAAAATTTTTTATAAAAGGGGGAAAAAAAGGGTCCTAAAAAACCTAAAAAATTCCCCAAATTGGGTTTTTTAAATTTTTTTTGCTATTTTCCAAAATTTTGGGGGGATAAGTTTTCATAATTTTTTAAAAAATTAAAAATTTTTTTTCTAAAAGGGTTCCTTTTCCTCTAATTAAACATTGGCGCCCAAAAATTTTTCCCCAAAACTTTTTTTGGGGGCCGCTAAAACAACGTCGAGAGAGATGGGGGGGGGGGAAGGAGAGGGAGGAAGGGGGAGGGGAGAGAGAGAAAGAAGAAGAAGAAAAGAGAGACTCGAAAAAGCTCGCTTTTTCGTTCGCGACCCAGTTTGGGCATGCAAAGTCTCACCGATTAAAAACGGTTTCTATCCTTTTTTTTTTTTTTCCCCGTTTTTTTCTGTCGTACTTCTGTTTCAAAAAATTTTTCTGCAATTCAAAATGTGTTTTTAAAACGATTCGGGCATCATATCTTTCACCCCAAAAGCTGTTTTCCTTTTCTAAAAAACGTCTTGTTTTATATATTTCTATTTTAAAAAAAAATTTTATTTTTTGGGGTTTCCGCTGTAATTTTTGGGGGGGTTTAAATTTACAAGGGGTTAAAATCCTTTCTAATTTTAAAAGAAAATCTCTTCTTTTTGCGGCGACCAAAAAGGATGGGGCTTCTTACTAAAACTCGATCCGGTCAAAAATTGCTGTATAAAAATTTTTAGACCTTTCATATTGCGATTTACAGAAAACCTCAAAAAACATCCCCTTTCTTGCAGAAAAAAAATTACGAGCTTTAGTATAAAAAAACCCAATGTTTCGAAAAAATTTTTTTTTTTGCACGTTTTGTTACGAGATTGTGCTTTTTGTTCCGACATCCGAGCGAAAAAAGCTCAACCGAAAAAACCTCACTTCCAAACCTTGATATATCATTTAAAAAATTTTTTAATAAATTTAAAAAATTGTTGTATAAAAGTACCCCACACACCGCCGCGCGCGACCCATACAAACCCCACCTATGATGTATGCATTATAACTATTAATTTTATTATTAATTTTACACAAAATACCCCCCAAAATTTACTACATAAATTTTAAGTTAGTTTTTATATATGCAAATAAATTTTCTAAAAAAAATTTTGTTTAAAAAAAAAAAATTAAAAAAAAAATTTCTTCATATGTAAATAATATGGGATTTTTTTTGTTTTGGAAGAAATTATTTCCCAAAAAAAATTTAAATAAATAATTCTTTTTTTTTTTTTTTTTCCCCCCAAAAAAAAAACTTTTACCCCCGGGACTTTTGATTTATATGGGGGATAGGTTTGATAATTTTAATATTTTTTGGTTAGCGACGCACTTTTTTATGACAGGGCCCCCTGTCGGAAAATCGCGGAACAAAAAAGCTCAGTTTCATGGCTCACGTCAATTCACCCCCGAATAACAAACAATTTTTTTAAAACCCCCTTTTTTTATCTAAAAATTTTCCACGCGTTTCTAAAAACCAAAGGGTTTTTCGTTTTCCCTTTTTAAAGCAATTTTGCCACTAAAATTTTTGGGCCCTGCAAATCCCAAAACCCCTTTTTATGCAAAACATATTTTTGATGTTTTTACTACGAAGCAAACCGAAAAAAAACTGTAAGTCCCCCTTTTTTTTCTTTCTTTTTTGTTTCAAATGTACTGGCGACTTTGTTGTTGCGATTTTAATTTTTGGGAAGTTTTTCAAACCTAAACTCAGGGGCGAGAAAGGGCTTTTTTTAAAAAATTTAAAGTAAACCGGGCCACCCCCCCCCCGGGGTTATCCCCAAAATTTTTTAAAAACCTGATTTTTTTTTTCCTTTCCCCAAGGGGAATTTTTTAAAAACGACCAAGATAAAATTTATAAATTCCCCTAAAAGGGTTTTATGAAAATTTGAAAAATGTTTCAAAAAAAATTTTTTAAAAAAAATTTTAATGTTTGCTGTAGTGTCGACTTTAAAACCCTTTCCTTTTTTGGTTTTTAAAGCGTCAATTTCCCCCCGGGGGAAAAATTTTTTTTTAACTTTTTTAAAAGTTTTTCCCCTTTTATTTTGGGAAGGTTTTTAAAAAAATTTAAATTTTTTTTTTTAATATTTTTTTAAACCGTTCTCAGGGGCCCCAAATCATTTTTATCGCACCGTAATCCTAAAGCTGCATTTTTTTTTTTGCGCAACTTTAAAACGTTTGCACAACAGAAAATTTTTTTCTTCGATATAAACTTTTAAATTTTCCCCTCTTTTTTTAAAAGATTATTTCAAAAGAAACGGTTAAAAAAAAAGATGAATTTTTGGTTTTTTTTTTTTTTTAATAAATTAAAAAAAAACCCTTTTCCCCCCCGCGTCGGTATTTAAAATTTAAAAAAAATCGAAAAAATTTAAAAATTTTGTTAAATTTGGATATTTTTTGTGTTTTGGATGTTGAGATTGAAAATTTTTTTCCCCTTTATCGACTAAATTTGCGAGATTTATTTTTTTCTAAGCAAACTTGGGAATGCAAACCATTTTTTTGCAAAAACGCTTCATCGAAAAACCCCGTAGATTGGCCGAAAAAAACATTTTCTGAAGATTTTTTATCAGATCTTGTAAAAAAACTGAACGCTAAAAAATTAATTTTTATGAAAAAAAATTTGTTTTTAGGCAAACTTTTTTGAATTCCCATCAGGCAAACATCAAACGGTTCGAACTGCTTCATTGTAACATGTTTTCGTGTCCTTTTATCTTTAAATTTTTTAAAAATCCTGATATTTGCCAATTAATTTTAACAAATTTTTTTATTTTTTTTTAAAAAAACATATATTTAAAAAATATTTATTATGCTCTTTTTTAAAAAAATTGAATATTTTTAATATAAAGTTTAAAAATTTTGGGGTTGCAATTATGAATTTGATTCAATGATTTAAAAGGCATTAAATTTGTTAAAAAATCTAAAATATATTGAAAATAAGAAAATAACTTTTTTCTCTACATTACCATTTTAGACAATAATCTTGGAGGGCCTTTTTCGCTTCAACTTTTATAAAGAAGTATCTTATTGGTCCCAAAACAACATATGTACGCAATTTCTTCGTGCAATGGTTACTTGAGATTCATCGTTTTATTTTTTGCTGCCGTAAACAGAATGCTGAAAATTCTCTTTCTACACTTCATGATATGCCTTCGACTTCTAACATGCTTTACGAAGCAGCGTTCGCTCTAGAAAGGTAAACCGTTTTTTACAATTATAACACACGATGGTTGAATTTTATTCAATTGAGGTATTCTGCGTACTTAAGAATATAGTAATTATGAAGATGGCCAGATTGTAGCCGAACGTTCAATGTTTATTATAACAATCAATTTTTGTGCAATATAATTAAATAGCACAAAAACTTAACTTGGCTGTGGTTTTTTTATTGGTTCTCTTCATAATTTTGAATTTATAACCACATTTGTTTTTTATGTTTTTTACAAAATATATATATATATATATAATATATGATATTGATAGCACTAATATAATAGTATTATATAACTAATCTGGGCTTTTCGCGTGTTTTTTCCTATTATCTTGGACATCGATGTGCCAACCGTTTCGTGGGCCTTGCAGTCCACTCATCAGGGCAGGGCAGGCTGATACTGAGCTATTCCTCCAGGTCCTTCCTTTTGTTACGCTACTGTTGAGATCGGAGTTTTGTTGGTGGTGGGTAGGGGGGGGGGGTTAGATGAGGGGGAAAAACAGAGGGTGGAATCTTGGTCGGTCCTGCTGGTCGAGAGGATGGTCTTCCATATCTACTGATAGTGCCATATCCCGTGATAGAGTGTTAGGAGGGTTTGTATTCTTATGGCTTCTCTGTATTTCTTGGGAAGTATGATGTGGTGTTGGTTACGGTTGCTTGTCAAAACAGTATTTGGTGTCATTTGCGACGTTAGTTCTGATAGTGCTGACACTGTGTGACGGTTTAGTATGACGTCTCGTTGGGGTTTTTATTGCGTAGGTTACCATCTTCAACGGTTTCCCCGATGATCACTTGTCGCAGGAAGAAACGGGATTCTGTATATCCTGCGGAACTGAGTGGCGGTATTGGATCAGGGGGGTTTCGTAAGAGCTGGTCCATCTCTGGGTGGTGTGTAGAAGTTCGGATATTGTGTGTTGTTCAAGATCCTGCCGATCCGGTCTGTTTCGCTCTTGGACGAAGGAAGAATGGTTAGGCCTGTCGTATGTTGTGGTTCGAGCCGGGTCTGGTTGTGGTTTGTGAGTATTTTGGTTATGTCTTTTTTGTCGTGCTCCGTGATTTTGTGGGCCTGTTTTAGTGGTGTTAATTTCGTCGAGATGTTTTTCCCCCATATTTTTTTTTTTTGGGGGGTTCGGAGATGGCGGAGGCTCTGTGTACCAGAGCAAGGTTATTACTGATGTTTGTGCTGGGTGGTGGGTGAATAGATGTAGTATCTGTCCGTGTGGGTTGTTTTCTTACACTTGAGCCCTAGGGTGCCGTGGCATCCTCCTTGACACAGACCATATAGAATGGCGGGCCCGTGTTCCTCATGGCTTGGTGAAACGGATAGTGGGTGTTGTTTGTGGAGGGGGGATGAGGAATTTTCGGAGTCTGATCTGCGAGTTGTCTACAATATACAAAGGTCGTACTTGTGACCGGTGAAAAAACCAGAGCTTCAACGTCATCTTGGTGCTTTTGAGGCCTCTTTCTCGAGGTGTCCATGAAGATGTTAGCGTTACAGGAGGATAATCGGAGAGCCATCGCGCTCCATGAGGTTTGTCGTTAGAAAATGGTGTCTAGGAGAAGGACGTGGTCTAGGGCAGTGCTCTATTAGGGAATGAGGTCGGCGGAGAGGTTTTGTGGGTTTTTATTATGTTAATCGTATCTTTTATGGGAGTGGGAAAAGGGATTCTACGTCGATAGCTAACGAGTAGATCTGTGGGCGGTAGTCGGATTTTGGATTTTATGTAGAAAAGCTCCGTTGAGTGGTTATGTGTGATTCTGGTTGTTCCAGGCCAGAGTTTAGGGTTTTTTGCTAGCACGCGGACATAGGTACAAATTCGGGGCCTTTATGGAGTAACTATGGTCTGAGGGGGACGTTAGTTTGGGTATTTTTGGTAGTCCGTATAGTCTCGGTGGGAGAGGGTTTGTGGGTTTTAATGTATTTTTGGTTTCGTTTGGGATGTTACTTTTTTCCACAAGGTGCCTGGTGTTCTGTGTGATTGTGTTGGTTGGATCCTTGTCAAGTTTTCTATACGTTTTATCCGAGAGCAGACCTTTCATCTTTTTCTTGTCTGATGTGTTTATGACTACTGTCATGTTGCCCTTGTCGGCTGGCAGCACGATGATGTCTGTGTCCCTGTTTAGGTCTTGTAGGGCCAATCGCTCCTGTCTGGTGATATTTGATGACGGGGGTTTGGCTTTGGACAGGACGTTGGCTACTTGTCTGCGGATATCATCTGCCTGCTCTGAAGGAAGCCGATAGATGGTTGACTCTATTTGGCTGATTATTTCCTCTTTTGGAACCTTCTTAGGTGCCACCGCGAAATTAGGGCCTTTGGCCAGCGCGGATATAATGTCTTGGGACAGGTTTTTGTTCGATAGGTTTTTGACGTAATGTAGGGGGGGATTTGGTTTTTTGTGAGGGGCGAGGTTCATATATTTCTGTTTCTGTCTTTCAGAGGATTGGGTAAAAGTTAGTCTGGCTTGTTCATATGCAATGCGGTCCAAGGTTTGCCAGGTGTCATGTCGTAGCGTGGCGGATAGGAACAGGTGCAGTTTAAAGATGTTGTGGGATATTTGGGCTATTCGTGACTTAGTGAAATGGATACGTTCTTTGATAAGGATAAGGCTGGTTTTGTGGAGGATGTTTTTGGAAAAAATATAAAAGAAGTATATGAACCTCGCCCCTCACAAAAAACCAAACCCCCCCCCCTACATTACGTCAAAAACCTATCGAACAAAAACCTGTCCCAAGACACTATATCCGTGCTGGCCAAAGGCCCTAATTTCGCGGTGGCACCTAAGAAGGTTCCAAAAGAGGAAATAATCAGCCAAATAGAGTCAACCATCTATCGGCTTCCTTCAGAGCAGGCAGACGATATCCGCAGACAGGTAGCCAACGTCCTGTCCAAAGCCAAACCCCCGTCATCAAACATCACCAGACAGGAGCGATTGGCCCTACAAGACCTAAACAGGGACACAGACATCATCGTGCTGCCAGCCGACAAGGGCAACATGACAGTAGTCATAAACACATCAGACAAGAAAAAGATGAAAGGTCTGCTCTCGGATAAAACGTATAGAAAACTTGACAAGGATCCAACCAACACAATCACACAGAACACCAGGAACCTTGTGGAAAAAAGTAACATCCCAAACGAAACCAAAAATACATTAAAACCCACAAACCCTCTCCCACCGAGACTATACGGACTACCAAAAATACACAAACCTAACGTCCCCCTCAGACCAATTGTTAGCTCCATAAAGTCCCCGAAATTTTACCTATTCCGCTTGCTAGCAAAAACCCTACAAACTCTGACTGGAAAAACAGAATCACACATAACCAACTCAACGGACTTCATACATAAAATCCAAAAAATCCGACTACAGCCCACAGATCTACTCGTTAGCTTCGACGTAGAATCCCTGTTTACACAAGTCCCAATAAAAGATACGATTAACATAATAAAAACCTCACAAAACCTCTCCTCCGACCTCATCCCACTAATAGAGCACTGCCTAACGACCACGTACTTCTCCTACGACAACCATTTCTACGAACAAACGTCAGGAGCAGCGATGGGCTCTCCGATTTCTCCTGTAATCGCTAACATCTTCATGGAACACTTCGAGAAAGAGGCTCTCAAAAAAGCACCAAAGAGACTAGAAGTCTGGTTCCGGTACATAGACGACACATTTGTGATATGGAGACACGGCAGATCAGAACTCCGAAAATTCCTCATCCACCTCAACAAACAACACCCCAATATCCGTTTCACCATAGACATAGAGGAAAACGGGAAACTCTCATTTCTAGATGTGCTGGTGTCAAAGGAGGCCAACGGCACCCTAGGGCATCAAGTGTACAGAAAAACAACACACACGGACAGATACTTACATGCTGAGTCACACCACCACCCAGCACAAAAACAATCAGTAATAAACTCTCTGGTACACAGAGCCTTCGCCATCTCCGACAGAGGACATCTACGGACAGAAATACACCACCTAAAACAGGCCCTACAAAATAACGGACACGACAAAAAAGACATAACCAAAATACTCAACAAACACACAAACAAGACAACGGCTCCGAACACACAAACAGACGACAGGACCCTAACCATTCTTCCTTACGTCAAAGGAACTACAGACCGGATCGGCAGGATATTGAACAAACACAATATCCGAACTGTCTACAAACCACCCAAGAAGATAGGACAAATCTTAAGAAACCCCAATGATCCAAGACCGCCACTCAGTTCCGCAGGAGTATACAGAATACCGTGTTCCTGCGGACAAGTATACATCGGGGAAACCGGGAGAATGGTAAACCTACGCATAAAAGAACACCAACGAGACGTCAGACTGAAACACGTCACACAGTCAGCACTATCAGAACATAACGTCGAAACAGGACATCAAATACTGTTTGACCAAGCAACCACGATAACCAACACCACATCATACTTCCCAAGAAAATACAGAGAAGCCATAGAAATACAAAAACATCCTAACAATCTAAACAGGGATAATGGCTATAACATAAGTAAGATATGGAAGACCATCCTCTCGACCAGCAAGGACCGACCAAGATTCCACCATCTGTTTTCCCCCATCATCTAACCCCCCCCCCCTCCACCACCAAAAAACTCCCATCTCAACAAGTAGCGTAACATAAAAAGGAAGGACCTGGAGGAACAGCTCAGTATCAGGCTGCTCCTCGCCCTGATGAAGTGGACTGCAAGGCCCATGAAACGTTGGCACATCAAGAATGGACCAAGACATGGAGAAAACCCGCGAAGCACAGATTAGTTATATATACTATTATACATATTATATGTTATATATATATATATATATATATATATATATTATTATATATATAAGAAGGATATAACAATACATCATGCACTTCATGCGTATAATATTTATCTATTTTATTAGGAAAAAAAAGAGCGAGTGTCGTTGCCACAAGTAATGCTGCAATTGCAGCAGCTGGAATCGAGATTGCAGTTGCAATCTCAGTAAATACTGCAAGAACAGCAGCTGCAACAATCAGCAGCAGCAGTAGCAGGAACTGCAGCAACCGCAATAGCAGCAGGAATTGCAGCAACAGCAGCAGATATGGGAGCAGCCAAGAATAGGTATTATTTCTTATATGTATATTATACACTTACAAGATGAATATAAGATATTTTATACCTTAATGTGGCATACATTTACACATTAAATCTAAAATACCTTAAATTATTTTAATTTTTTAACATATCTTAATACTTTAATGCACAAAAAATGAAATGAATCAATTGATATAAAGAAAAGATAATATTACTTTTAAAAAGATATATAGTTGCATTGTAAAATGCATAACTTTTGCTAAACAAGGTATGTGTTTTCTTTATATTAATTATCACAAAGATGAATCTGAGTCATGAAACTTACGTTATTAGAATTATTAGAATTATTAGAAGAATCATAATTTCATTTTAAAAAATAGAGGTTTCATATCTTTTTTAGCCTCCATCTACTCCATCTGAAACATTATTTCGTATTTTATATTTTTTAAGATATTTACTTGAGCCAATAAAAATGAAACATATTGTATATAATATGTATAATATATATAGTGTTCCAAATATTTTACGTACTTATGGGCAAATAAATCGGACCTGAGTCACCAAGTCGTCTACCACTTTATTAATTAACAAGATATTAATTTCTAAAGATAATCTAACAAAAGGGTATATAGACTCATAAATCAACTTGTAGATATCTTTCAGAGTTTTTTTTACGAAATAACTTAAGGAAGTTTCTTAAAGAATTTCAAAAGATACCTTAAAGTTGTTTTATGCGTCGATCAGAGAGTTTATTCATTAGATAATTAAAAAAAATTCCAAAAATTGCAAAATAGTAGAGAACTTTCCGATGCAGTTTAGTCCGCTCCTGTTCATAAACGGTGTATCAAAATTTGGAACATCAAGTATATATAAAATACATATAAACATTTAAAAAATTATAGTTAAATTTAATTCTTAGTTCGAAACAGACGAGGACATGGCCGCTCTCGTGCATCATTATATCAATATCATATTACAATAATGATACTTGATGAAAAAATGTTTAAGCATAATGATTTCAGAGTACAAGAAACCTCCCATACAGCACCGTTGCAGAAATCTTTCAATAAGGTTTCAAAATCATTTCGACCTTTTACATTTCTTGTGTAACAATTCTGAAAAAATTTTGCAATATATCACATAAAATATTGCAGCAGGAATGCTTCTGAAATTGTGCATGAACATAATTTTACAAAACTTTCAGTTGAGTTATCTCTATAATATTTCATATGAAATCATTTTGCAAACCTTTCAGTTAAGTTATTTTTTAAATTTTTCACATGCAATAAGTTACACATCTCCATCGATAGAGGATTTCGGCGGAGAGCATTGATTTGTAAATAAGAATCACCTGGGCGAGAATATAAGGAGCGCAGCATTTCGTTTATAAAGTGAGTCCCAAAATTGCGTTCTAAATGAAAGCATATAAAGTGTTTTTAAAAGCAAAATTTTATAATGCATTTTTTTATAGCATTGAATTATAGTACATTTAATACCAACAAGAAGTAATCCATATATACAAAAACCTTTCAGAGATATTTCAGAAATGTTTTACGTGTGAAATTGAAATATTTCAGAAAATGTTTCTGCAACAGCTCTGAGACAGTTCTGGGATAATAAAATATCCGCGATTCTTGTACTTGAAACATTTCTGAAAGTGCTCTAAAACGTTATCGAAATATTTCAGAGCACTTTCAGAAAGTGCGAAAATTGCCGACATTTTGCTATCTCAGAGCTGTTTCAGAGCTGTTGCAGAAACATTTTGCAATGTTTCAGAGATATTTCAACTTTACATTTGAAATATTTCTGAAATATCTCTGAAAAGTTTTTGTGTTGTATGGGCTTATTTACCAACCAATAGTGTTATTGTAAAAGCATCGACATCTGTAAAATGACTTCAGGTAATTAAATAAATTTCCTTTTATAATACATTTTCAGATATTGTTTTACTATTAAGAAGTAAATACTGCATAAACGAAATAATATAATAAAATTATAAGTTCTCTCATTTCTATGATATGTTTTATATTTTATTTAAGAATCTCATAACAATCATATAATAGTTATTAATTTAACATTTATATTTCTTACAGATCATTTTAAAATGTGGTTAGGAGAAACTTATTTTTCAAACATTGCGTTCTTCTTGTCGATTATTGACTGATCCCAATATTATTTCAGATTTGACACCTGCAGAAAAACATATTATCAGGATTATACCGAAAGGCACTATAGGGAGAATACAACCATTAGATGTTTACAGATTTAGAATTGGAAAAATTCTGTTAAAAGGTTTTCAGATATTGTTTTATTATTGGAAAGTAATATAAATTTACATGAACGAAATAATATAATAAAATTATAATTTCTGATACATAATCAATTGTCATTTCTACGATATCACAACTTATTTAAATATTCACGGTTTAAAAGTGGTTATACAAACGAAAGACCAGAAGAATTTGAAAATCCAGTAGAATTTAGTTTTGACAAAAATTCAACAACATATAATATTGAAGATTGCAGTAATATAGCTGTAGTAAAACGTTCATGATGCAAGAAGTCATTATGTTTAAAACATTTGTTCATTGAGTATCATTATTGTAATGAGTATAATGAGTAAATGATACAAAATATAAATTTATTGTGTATAAACATTTAAAAATTATAAGAGATAACAATAACTTTCGAGAATGTCAAAAAATAAAGAAAAAGAAAAGGTAATGAGAGTTTTTTCGCGGTAATTCATGCAATAAAGAAATTTATTGTAAGATTTTGACAGATCAGATGTTTCGGCTTACTTTCAAGCTATCTTCAGTATATCTGACTACAATGTAGATCACTTCTATGGCTAGACGAGACCATCATTCCATCTCCACACAAGATTGGCAAATCAGTGGCAACGAATAGAAGATAAATTCTATATAAGTAAAAAGAGTCGTTACCTAAATCTGTAATTAAAATAAGATGTCGGAATGATGATAAGATGATGAAATTTCATTAGAAATTATTTCATTATTAAATACGTTTAGAAATTATTACGTAAACGACATTAAATAAGATATTAAAGCGTAAAACTGAAAATAACTTTAAGAGAATAATCTTAAGATATTATAAGGAAGTAATATACAGAGATAAAAAAAGTTTTACTCATTTTAAGGAGAAATAATAAAAATTATTATAATTTTTAACATTATTTATAATTTGTAATGTTACAAATACCAATCATGTAAATTTCCTTATTCGTTGATTTATGTATTTTATTGTTCCGATAATTACTTAAGCATAGTATATATGAAACGTTAATAATTAGTTTTTGATAATGATATGTCATAATATAACTTATTACACATGGTTGAAATCGTAAATAATAATCTTTATTTGATAAAAAACAAAAATTAAAAAAAAATGTGAAAAATGAATGTGATTATAATTTCAAAATATATGAAAAGAAAGAGCATAAAAAACCACAGCACAAGATGTAGTTAGTGATATTTAATTATTCTTGCATTATGAATTACAATAAAAACATTAAACGTTTCGGCTACAATCTGGCCATCTTCAGTAAAATTAATAATATTCTTAAGATGCAGCGTTACATCAAGTTGGAATCAAATTCAACCCTCGTGTGTTATAATTGTAAAGAACGTGTTTGCATCAAAGCGACGCTGCTTCATATAATAATGTCAGAAGTCATGTAGTAAAAAGTGCAGAACGAGAATTTCCAGATTCTAATTTACAATAATTTATTTAATTATTAATATCTTTTTAAAATGGAGTATAAAACAAAGGAAACATTACCTGTTTTACAGCAAAATAATCGATGAATTACAAGTATACTCATTTCACAGATAGAAATTTGTCGTGACACTATGTGTTATTATTGGTCGTATCACAAAAATTATTATAAAAAAATTGTTTTCTTTATAATTTTAAAGTGCTCTTGAAACCGTACAACTTGTTTAAAAATTTTTTTTCTATCTTTTTATACTTCCGACGATATTCGCCTGAAAGAAAAATAACGATTTTTTTTTCAAAAAGGTGTTTCACCCCTTAACATGATAAACAAAAATTAAAAAATGTTTTCTTTTATAATTTTAAAATGCTCTTGGAACATACAACTTTTGTTTTAAAAATTTTTATCTATCTTTTATACTTCGACGATATTCGCATCGAAAGAAAAATACCGTTTTTTTTTCAAAGAGTGTTTCACCTCTTAAACATGAGTTAGTGCACGTATTAAAAAAATACATGTCTTTTAGATTTTCGTGTTTTACAACATATTTCGGGGAGAATCAACTCGGTTTCGGACAGTTGTGAAATTCTTTAAAAAGTACCAAGTGCGCCCATAACCCTTTTTAGGAGATCTTTTATGGCGTGGACCCCTTGCCTTTACAATACCCGACGGTTGCAGCGCCCTCGCCCATAGGCCCGCCAAAGGGATCTAAGAGAAGAGAGAGAACCCCACCACCGCTCAGCGGGAGGAGGTTTTTACAGTTTATTCATGATTCTCTGAGCCATTTTAAGGAAGTTTAGGATATATTTCAATATCTTGAAATTAATTTTGCTAATATAGGGGTTTCTGTGTTCGTTTTTGAACGCAAACCGATGGATCAATGCGTCATCAGCGGAGGAGAGGGATGAGAGGTAAAAAGCAAGGGGGGTTTTAACCAGGGGTAGAGGGGGGGAACGGGAAGAATACTCGTAGGCGGGGAATACTGTTAGGGGAGGGACCAACGGGGGAAAGAAGGGAAAAGGTCCGGGCCCCCACACAATAGGGCTCCTTTTTTTTGTCGTCAAATTCGCCACTTTTTTCTCCAAAATGCATCGGTAATAGAGGCTTGCATGTTAGAGAAAGATAGAGCGCGCGTAACGTGCTATGAGTGAAGAAAGAATGGAAGAATCAATAGAGTACGAGTTTCTTTGTACGACCACAGTTTTTTTCAATATGGTTTTTCCTGGCGCTTCGAGGCAAAGGATAAGAAGTAAAAGACCATACACACGAAATAATGTGAACAAAAATTTTATTCACATCTTATACACGGTTTTTCGTACTTATTAAAACTAAAGCTAATAGTTCGCAATCGACGAGTGATGTCCATTGAAGATGTCGCTATCACGATAATGTTCTCAGATGCGATATTGGAGAATAGCGTATACTTTGGTATCTACGTATCGACGAGTCGAGCTACTCGTTCGAACGTTACATCGATACACCCGTTAAAATCAAACATACAGCGTAGCGTCGTTTCGGTCATCGTAATGCGTACTGATGAAGAATCGAGACGTACGAGCTTAGCATCATTCAGCATGCAAACATGACGGTTAGCGGTCCAAAGCTTATAAAATTATTCTTGTATTCGTTTCGAAACAGCTTGTAAATATTTCCTCGCTGCTCGTAGAGGCTCTTCCACGTTTCGAGATGACAGCGATAGTTCGTTGTCCGCGATGATCTCCAAGGGCGATTCCACGTAACTCGGAGGGCCAACGTTGATTCCAATTTCCAAAAATTTGTGCCCGTATCGTCAAATCGTAACGTCAGCTCAGTAAACGCACCACACGATGCTCCGTACTGGTACATACATAATGTTAAAAAACGTTTCTTTTGGTATAGAACATTGAAAATTACATGTTATATCTCCTTCTTCACATCGTACGATGCATGCTCCACTTAGCGAAGTCCATTTTTTCCACCGTTCGTACAAGCGGGGTATCGCACAGATTGATTGCATCCGCGTAAATTGTGAGTAATACTTCTGGAATCGATGAGAGAAGGTTTCCCCCCCTTTTCCAAAATTCGAAAATTTGCGACACTTTTTTTCAAATTTTTAACGAAATTTCTAACATTTCAACTCGAAAATATTGAACTCAGTTTAGTAAAGATTAGATAAAGTCTTCGTAAATTAACCCGGGGGTCTCAATGTACATCGTTTCGCTCACGTCCAGAAGCAAGTTCCGCAGCCACGTCTTTTCTCGCGCCCTTGACATAAGGGACAGCAATCTTAAAACACCCATCAAATTTGGGACTTTTTCCCTTTCTTGTAGGGATCGTCCCGTCCTCCATTGAACCATGGAAAATAAGCAATAAACCCTGGGGCGCAAGACCGTCGGATTTGTAAAAAATTTCCCAGACACGGGACTCGAAAAAAAGTAATGGTGAGAAGGCCCCGTTTTTTCAGATGCCATTTCCCTTTCACGATAATTTCTGTTAAAAATGAACGCAGACCCGAACTTTGGCACGAGCATTTTGTCGAAAAGACCGCAGCGTGGGGTCGATTGCGAGTACCGTAGATTCTCGGTTGGGGTCCTTTAGGGTTTTTGCTTTGGTCAATGGATTTACTAACCCCCCCCGACGTGTAGGGGGGACAATGGGGTTTTGATTGCAGGTAACCCTTTTTACTTTAAAGTCTAATGACGCCCCCGGTCCCACTCTGATTGTTTCTTTCGCGGGGAAAATCGTGACCGAATGGCCCATTACGTAAAAAATTTGAAAGGTGGACTCGGCCGAGAATGTCCGTAGTAGCCTTGCAGAAAGCGCGTACAATTTCGTAAGAATCGCAATCTTTTTTTGTAAAAAATCCGATTCAAGTCCCCGTACGGATAACATTCAATCAGGAAAAAGTTTGTTTGGGTTTAATTTGCAGCGTCAAATCGACTTACTCTGGAAATGCGTTTTTTGCCCTGTTTGACAGCGAAAAAACGCGCGAAAGTAGCGGGGTTCCGAGGAGAAACCTTTGATAAACCAGAACGGTTTGGCCTGCAAGGCGGAAATTCGTAAAACCCCGAGCGAAAACCCAAAGTCAGATATCGCCCGCTTCCAAAGCGCGCAGCATCGACGTTATTACTCGCCAAAAACAATGCGGCATTCCCCAGTTTTTGAAAAATTTCGAGCGTGGTCTATCGCGGATCCCCCGTCAGACAATTGTTGTCTTTGCGCGTCGTTTTAAAATAAAACTCGGACGAGCGTTGATCACCACGCTTTTGTAATTTCGCAAAATCCCAGCAGTACGTAGAGCGGACAGAGAAATTAAACCCGGTGCAGTAGTCTATGTTTTCCACCGGCACGAGAACAGTTCGCGGATGACACTGAAAATAGTTTTTGAGCGGGGTTTTAACCCAATTTCTACGTAAACCCCACACCATTGAGTCATATCGAATTATCGAATATTAAAAGCGACGAAATTTTTTTCCCAATGTAAAAGAGCCCCCGGACCACTTGTTTTCGCTTTCTCTCGACATATAGAAAGTTTTCGGGGCAGTGGTACAGTCGGCTGTATGGGTATTTTTTCGTGCTTACCCGAATTTTGATTAGCAAAAGGGTTGGTGTGATTCAATCTTGACGAGCGATCGTCAAAGATGGGTCGTCTTAATTTAGATACAGTATTTAAAAGTTGGCCCCGTCCCAAAGATTGAAAAATTTTAACGTTGAGCACTGAGCTTTTCTTGCTGACGCATTTGGTGAGCGAGCGTTATGAGCGGTGTGTTCCCACCCTTGTAAAGAATGCGATTCTCTGCGTGCGCTCGCTCTTTTAAACGAGCATTCCCACGCTCGCGTCCTGTCGCACGTGCAATTGAGGTGTTTTCCTTCCGCAAAAAAATGAGAATCGCCCTTTTTGGTCGACGAGCGTATCTTTAGATCCGAAGCTCGTACCGTGATCGGCAGGTAAATGTCTGCGTCGGCCTCCCCAATCTTATACCCGATGGCACGCGGCAAAAATTCGTGTTCTGTGCGCGTTTTTGCGTTGCTCTACGCGCCCGCGGTAACGTTACCTCTAGGGGATAACGTTACTTCATAATTTTGTCGAATGTTCGATTCGTCCCTTTCCGGCGCGTAAGCTTCGACGAAAATCCCAAGCATCTAATGTGGGGGGCTGCAAAAGTTATTCTGTATGCAAAAACCCGCATCCATCGTGTTGTAGTTTGGGGGGCTAATGGGTTTTTCCACCTCCCCATTTACTTCATCGGTCATGTTTTTGTTTTGTTGTTGATGTTTTTGTTGTTTTTGTTGTTATTTTTTGTCCCCAAGCACACGTCAAGGGTTTTCAAGTGCGTTGCGGGGAACGTTTCCGTAAAATGTAGTTTCAAAAATTCATTATGTTCGAAACTCGTCAACCCTGGGAATTTTAATTTCGTCTTGCCCAAAATAAAATATGTCTTTCTTTTTACATTGGTATCTTGAAGTTCAAAAATCGCCGCCCGAGTCGAAAAACGGCATCAAATCTATGGGGGGAAAGTTTTTCGCCGCGAGGACGGTGTTTTCCCCGCTCAGGAAAGTGCAGGACAGGACGGAAAAAGGTTGACAAAAATGAGTTTGTCGCACCCGCGAGTTTTTAAAATTCAGCGCCGCCTTTTGTAAAAAAGAGAACATTTGCCGCAGAAGTTTGATGACGTCGATGGACGTTTTATCGTCGAACCCACCGTTCTCGAAATACCCACCATTTCCCTTGGGGCGATCGAAGATCATCGAAATGTCAAAGTATACGACGTGGTGTTCCTCGGGGTCGTACCCAGGGGCCCCCGGCCCCGGTGTTTGTCCAGTTCACAACCTTTTTTTTTTTGGTCACCCGCTGTGGGAAAAGCGTTACGATGAAGACCTTAAAGTACGATACGCGCATAGCCCGCAAGTAGCCAATTGCACGTGAATGCACCCGAGGGCATTTTTATCGTCCCTTTTTTTTTTTTTCGTTTAACCCCCGTCCGCGTTTAAGGGGTGAGATAAGTTCTTTTTTGTAGGGCGGATACAGCCGGGCCCTATTCATCGCGGGGCGGGGTTGGCTTCGAGCACGTCGCGGGGCTTGCTATCGTTACCGCTTTCGCCACGCGGCCGCCCCAACCAATCAAGGACCCGAGCGCGCCCAACTTTGGTAAAAAAAGGTAAGCACCCCCTCGTTTTCCCGTGGAAGATCCGTTTTTTGTTGCTTTTCCCCTTTTGTCGTCTTTTTTTGATTCATGCCCTGGATTTTGGTTTTGGTTTACGCTCCCCAAACGGCAAGCGGGGGCTCTCCGTCAGAGCCGATCCTCGCGAGAAACGTTTCCGGCTCCCGGCGAGATTTGTCCCCGGTGTCTCGGGAGATCGTTGCTCGAGAATACGCGAGTGTGCTCGGCACCCCGCGTCCAGGGATTTTGCCCACGTCCCCTCTACAAATGTTTTCGTGCCGAGTGCTCGGGCCGCAAAACTGATAGCCCGGAAATATAACTCAAAAGGAAGACGATTAACGATGATTGTTAAAATTGTCGACGTTCGCACCGAGGGAACGACGCCACGACAAGGGGGATGCGAAATTTATGAGGAACTCAGAAGCTGGTCTTTTTAAAATTAAACGCAGATGAAACGTTTAGTTGATACTAAGGGGGGAGCAATTTTGGGAAACCGGGCGGGTTTTTAAAAACCCGGGGGAAAAATTCCCCCAAAAAAACCCCCCAAAGGGAACGGGCGGAAAAATTCTTTTCCCCGGGGCGTAATTCCAAAAAGGCCCCCCGGGGGGGTAACCCCCCCAGACTTTTTTTGCGGGGGGTAAAACAGGTTTAAAAAACCGGAAAAAAGGGAACGGGGTTTCCCCCGAAACGTTTTTGGCTGGGTTAATTTTAAAAAACAGTTCCGAATTCGAAAGGGAAAAAGGTTTCGTGGCGCGGCGCCCGGGGAAGGGGGTGACAAGGACGAACAAGGGGTAACGCTTCCCTTTAAATTTGGGGATAGTTTTCGGCCCACAAATCGGCAGAAGGTTAGCTGAGGGATAAATCCCTGGACGGGGCCAAAAGGACGGATTTAAAACATTAGAAGCACCGGGAGAAAATCCGGGGGGGCAAACGTTCACCCGGAAAAATTCGGTTTAGCGAAAAAGGCCCCCCGCCGGGAATGTAAAGCCAAGAAAGTCCCGGGAGGGAAAAAAAAGAAGCGACAGGGGAAAAACCAAAAAAAATTTTCCCGGGAAAACGGGTGGGGTTTTTTTTAACAATGGGGGGGGTTTATTTGGAGGGATGGGGGCAAAAAAGAAAGGCCGCGAGCCCGGGGGCAACCCAAGGGAGGGGAAAGGGGGGCGGGTATTTTAATTAAAAAGAACTTCCCCCCCCGGGGGAATTGGAGAAAAAAAAAAAAGGACATAAAAATCCCCGGGGCCCAAAAAAGGAATTGGGGCACTTCGAATTCGGGGAGTAATTTGGGGGGGGTTTTAGGCTAATTCCCCAGCGGGGGAAAAAAAACGGTTAACTGAATTGGCCTGGAGGGGGGTTCCTGGGAGCCCCAAGGGCCCCCGCGTTTTCTTTTTAAACGTACTTGCGCCAAGGCTGGTGCAATTTTGAAAGGGGTGCGAAAGTAAAGTTTGACGACTGGTTTTCAAATTTTGAGTTTTAAAAACGGGCGGGCGGTGAATTTAAAAAAACCCGGGGTTTTCAATTATAGGGCAAGCTTTTCCCTTTGGGACCTTTCCCGAGGGGAAAACCCCCTCCCCTACTTTTCCCCAAATTGGGGACCGATTACCCGGCGCGATTTTTGGCACCCGCGATTAAAAAAAAAAAGATTTAGGCAAAACAAAAATTAAAATTCACGAGGGGGTTTTTTAAAAAAAGGGGAAAAAAATTTTAAAGGCATTTTTCGGAAACTTCGACCGCAACGACGAACCGGAGTTGGGACAAAATCCAAAAACCCAAAAAAAAAAATTAACAAAAAAAAGAAGGATGGAAAGGGAGGGGGGAAATACCCGTTTGGTCCGGAAAAAAAACAAGAAAAAAGGCTAAAAAATTGGAACCCAACCGCATTAGGAGGCCGGGATTTTCCCCAACGAAAGGGGAAAAAGGGGGAAATGTGCCAAAATTTTAAGAAAAGCCGGGGGATTTTCTGCCCCGGGGGGAAGCACGGCAAAAACGGACAGATTCCAAATTTTCCCGGGGGTCCCAAATAAATTGGAGAGGCCGAAGGCATTACCCCATAGGAAAAAAACGGTTTCCAAAAGGTTAAAAAAAACGTTTTTTCCGGGGGGGGCCCCTCTTTTAGGGCAAACCCGGGGTAAAGGTGTTTTAACGGCGGAAGAAGAGAAACGATTTTTAAAGGTGGAAAAAAAGCTTAAAAAAATGTATACGGTAAAAAGAAAACCGGGTAACGTTAAAAATTTTTTAAACTTGGGACGTGGGCGAAATTTAAAATCTCTTTAAAAAAAGAGACTCTTTGCCAAAGATCGTCAAAGGGGACCCAAAACCCTGCAAAACCCCGGGACACGGGGAAAAAAAAAAAACAAAATCGACAATGGAGAAATTTAAAAGGGGAAAAAAACAAAAAAAATTTTTAGGGGGTCAAGATGGAAAAATTGGGTGCGTTTTTCGAGATTTTATTTTGAACCAATTTGGAATGGAAAAAAAAGTGGTTTAAAAACGTAAAAAAAAAAAATGCCCAGAACTATTTCGGGAACCCGGGGAAGCTTACACGCGGGTATTTTAAATTTTTTGAAACCCTTTAATGGGGGAAAATTTCAAAACTGGTGACAAAGCTCGTCCCATTTTATTTACGAACCCCCAACGAAACAAATTTGGGGGGAAGGAACCCAAATTTTAAAAAGGGCTTTGGGGTTTTGGGAGAAAAAGGCCCATCTCCGTTTTGGGACAGATATGAGCGGCTTTTTTGGGATTTGGACGGGAAATTTGTTTAAGACCAAAAAAAGTGGGGGACAAGGGGGGAAAAAAAACCAAAACCCCGGTATTGCCTTATTTTCCTTTTCCAGGCGAAAAAAAATTGGAAAAAGGGTCAACGACTCAAAATTCCAAACCTTTACTAATTCGGAAAATTTTCCTACGGGCTTTTAAAATTTTTTTAAAAAAAAAGGTGCGATTTGAAAAGGCCCCCCAAGGGGGTTGGGCGGAAAATTTTTTTTTTTAAATTTTTTGAAGGATTCCTCGATTCTCCGCCGAAAAACCCAAAAAAGGGGGCCCTGGAAACCCCCCCCTAACTTGAATTAAAGGGAAGGTACCCCCCCTTTTCAAAAACTTTTTTCCCTTTTAAAATTAAAAAAAAGAAAAAAAACCTAAGTGGGCCCCCTTAAAATTTTGGGGTCGGGCCCCAGCCTCACGCGGCTTTGAACAAAAGGGCCCCCCCCTAAAAGGTTCTTTTAACAAGAAATTTTATGTAAGAAAACAAATGCGAAACGGGGGGTTTTCCCCAAAAAAATTTTTTTAAACCCGGTTTTAAAATTTTTAAGTCCAATTTCCTATTTTTTGTAACCCTTTGAAAACGGGGAACCCGTCCCAGGGAAAAACGTCAAAGATCTATTTAAAGTGGGTTGTTTTCAAGGGCGCAGAAAAATTTAATTTTTTTTTGAAAAGTTTTGGNTGGCAGATGTGCGCGAGCGTGAAAAAATCGCGAGGGAGATCGAGAAGACGAGCGAGTCGATCTGCAAGAAACATCGCGCTCTGAAGACCGGTAAAATCGAGGAGGGCATCGCGTTGAACAGACATTTTAAACCTCTTATCGAACCGCTGCGACTTTTCGTCGACAGCCCCAACGTGCGCGCTACAAAAAGAGAGTCGCGCGACGAAGATGCAACGTCTGCCTCTAAACGTGAGAAAAAGGAGGAAAAGGAACAAGAGAAGGAGGAGGGAGAAGAAGTGAACGAGACGTTCGAGTGTTCCACGACTCTGCATAAATCCAATGATCGATCGCATGATCGTGTACAGTCGATAACCTCCACACCGCGTGCCAAAATCGTACCGACGATAGAGTCGTTGGAGAACGTTTTCGAAACGACGGAAGAGTCGCTAGACGAAGATTCAAAATCAGCTGCAAACGTCGGAAGATCGAGAGTACGAGTTGCATCGCGCTACTCATCCGGACGTGTATCTCGTGGAACGCTCCAGCGATGGATTTTCCGCGATAATCCTCGAGTAAATAGGTTACAGGATTGGTACGCTGCATCTTAACGATCGTAAACACCTCGGTGGTCCAATTTGGCGTGTAACCCTCCTCAAAAATCATCTTGTACTTGCTTACGCGTACCAAATCGTCTATTTTGAATTTTGCAGGACCTGCGATCTTTATCGCGTTGTACACAGTGTCCAAGAGTCTTTCAGCGATCGCGGGAGTTACTTCGGCGGGTCGCATGCCGATGGTGCGATGCTTGCGCGCGTTGTAATCTGACAGGAGACGCGGCAGCTCGTCGACCCACTTGTAATTGAGCGTAAACATCTTTCACATGTCGTTCTTGAGCGTGCGATTGAACCGCTCAACCACTGACGCTTTCAACGTCGAATATGTGGAATAGTGATTAACATCGTGCTTTTTCAAGATTATCTGCACATCGGCGTTGTAAAACTCTTTCCCCATATCCGTTTGTAAATTTTTCGGACATCTTCTACTCTCTCGAACGATCTCAGCGATAGCGTTAGCCGTCTCGTTTCCACCCTCTTGAGTGGTACGGCCCACGTGTATTTGCTCACATCGATGACGGTGAGTATGCAATGGTGGCCTCTGTTGAAACCCGAGTACGGGCGCATCTCAACGACATCAGCCTGCCACAGATCGTCGTATCCCCGAACTGTGACGCGACTTCGCGGAAAATTTCTTCTCGCAGGAGCGTGCAATTTCTCAACGAGTCGACGTTTCTCGGAGCTAATTTTCTCTCTCTTTTTCTCAGATTTCTTTTTCATGATTCGACGCGTAATACACTGAGTAAATAATACACGAGAAAATAATGTATTTCTTCTCGTTGATGTTACTCAACTGAATCGTTTCATGGCTACGCGATTTAATTTATAATAAGACCAGCTTCTCGAAGTTCCTCGATAATTGACAGCATCTCGTTGTCGTGAGCGTCGTTGCCTGCTCGGTGCGAAGCGTCGAGCAATTGTAGACGATATCAATCGTGTAATCGTCTTCCTTTCGAGTTATATATTCCGGGCTATCAGTTTTGCGGCCCGAGCACTCGGCTTACGAAGCGATTAGCTAGAGGTGACGTGGGCATAAATCCGCTGGACGCGGCGTGCCGAGAACACGACATCGCGTATTCTCGGAGCAACGATCTCACCGATAGACACGCGGCAGACAAAGTACTCGCCGAGGAGGCGCGGAAACGTGTCATCGCGAGAGATTCGGCTCTGAGCGAGAGAGCCGCCGCTGCTGCCGTTTGGGCAGCGATGAAAGCCAAGACCAAGATCGGCATGGGCATGAAATCAAAAAAGAAGACGACAACGGGGAAAAAGACAACGAAAAAGCGGATACTTCCAACGGCAAAACGAGGTGGTGCGTTACCTTTTCTACCAATGTTGGGCGCGCTCGGGTCCTTGATTGGTGGAGCGGCCAGCGTGGCGAAAGCGGTAAACGATAGCAAAGCCGCGCGACGTCAGCTCGAAGAGCTGCAACCGTCACGACCGCGCGATGGAATAGGGCCGCGGTCTGTATCTCGCTCCGTACAAATATGAACTGTATCTCAGCCCCTATAAACGCGGACAGGGTGTAGCAGCGAAGAAAAAAAAAAGGGACGATAAAAATGCCCTCGGGTGCAACTATCAACGTGCAATTGGACGTGCTTGCGAGACGTATGCGCGTACCGTACTTTAGAGGTGTCTTCATGCGTAACGCTTTACCGACGAGCGGAGTGCACCGAAACGAAAGCGGTATCGTGAATCTGGACAATGCGACCGGGCCGGGTACTCACTGGGTAGCGTACGCCAAGAGGAACAACCACGTCGTATACTTTGACAGTTTCGATGATCTTCGATCGCCCAAGGAACTGGTGCGATATTTCGAGAACGGTGCTTCGACGATAGAGTACGTCCTATCAGACGTACGATCAGAGCTTCTGCGGTCAAATGTGTCTGCAGTTTCTACAAACGGTCGGCGCGTGAATTTAAAAAGCTCGACGAGGTGCTGTACAATCTCAGTATTAGTCGAACGCTTTTTCCGTCATGTCGCTGACACTTACGCTGAGCGGGAAGAGCACCGTCCTCGCGGCGAACTACTTTCCCTCCATAGATTTGAGTGACGGCGATTACGAACTCGGTCTGGCGATTTTTGAGACTTATCACACGATACCGAATGTAAACGAATCGAACAATAAGTTTTATTTTGGCAAAGACAGAAATTAAAATTCCCGAGGGTTTGTACGAAGTGCGAGACATAAATGAATTTTTGAAACGTACGATTTTACGGAAACGTTCGCACCGCAACGCACTTGAAACCGTTGACGTAGTGCGTGGTGACAATAATAACAACAACAACAACAACAACATCAACAACATCAACAACAACAACAATGACACTGATGATGATGATAATGGTGAGGGTGGAGAATACCCGATTATGCTCCGCGCAAACTACAACACGATGAGATGCGAGATTAAATGTGCATACAGAATAAACTTTGGCAAGCCCAACAGCATTAGATCGCTGCTGGGATTCTCGTCGAAGCGTATACTGCGACCGCGAAGATGGCACGAATCGAACATGTCGATCAACATTATGAACGTAAACGTTATCCGCGTAGAGTGTAACGTGACCGCGGGCGCGTAGAGCAACGGCAAAAGCGCGCACACGATACACGAATTTTCGCCGGGCGTGCCATCAGGATATAAGATATCGGAGAGGCCGACGCAGATCATTTACCTGCCGATCACGGTACAGAGCATTACGGATCTAACGATACGCGTCGTCGACCAAAACGGACGATTGCTCGATTTTCGCGGAGAGGAGATCACCGTCAGATTGCACGTGCGACAGCGACAGCGAGCGTGAGATGCTCGTATTGAACAGAGCGGAGCGCACGCAGAGAGATAACGCATTCTTTACAAGGCTGGTAACATCACCGCTCGATAACGCTCGCTCATCCAACTGCGTCAGCAAGAAGAAGCTCAGTGCGTCGAACGTTAAATTTTTACAATCTTTGGGATTCGTGGTGCGCAACTTTTAAGATGACTGATATCTTAAACATTAAAGACGAGCCGATCTTTGACGATCGCATCGTCAAGATTGAGACTCACACGTACAACCCGTTCGCTAATACAACATTCGGGTACAGCGACGAAATAAGAATACCCATACAGCAACAGAATCTGTACACACTGCCGTACGAAAGCTTTCTATATGTCGAGAGAAAACTGACGAAGAACAAAGTGGTCCAGGGTGCTCATGTGACATTGGGAAATAATTGCGTCGCGTTCATATATTCGATGAGATTCGATATGAACTCAATGGTGTGGAGATTGATCGTAATAGAAATGTGGGTATAACTAGCACGCTCAAAAACTATGTAACAGTGTCATCCGACAGAAGCGTGATTCTACGGAATGCCGGTTGGAATGCATAGACTACTGCAGCCGGATATTTTAATTTCTCTGTACCGCTCTACGTACTGCTGGGATTTTGCGAAGATTACAAACGCGTGGTGATCAACGCTCGTCACGAGTTGATTTTAATACGAGCGCGCAACGACAACAATTGTCTGACGGGAGATCCGGCGATAGAGCCAACGCTCGAATTATTCAAAGTACAGTGGCGAATGCCGCATGTGTTATTGAGCGAGATAAATAAGCTGTCGATGCTGCGCGCTTTGGAGAGCGGACGATATCTGAGCTTGGCTTTTCGCTCGTGGGATTTGTACGAATTTCCGCTCTTGCAGAGCACAACCAAGCATTCGTGGGTCATCAAGACGGTTACTCAGCTCGAGAAGCCGCGCTACTTTCGCGCGTTATTTTCGCTGTGCAAACAGGTCGAAAAAACGTCATGTCCGAGGATGTAAGTCGATTCGACGACTGCAAATTAACCAATGCGAAACTTTACCTGAATTCGGAATGTTATCCGTACGGTGACTTGAATCTGGATTTTGACAAAAACAGATGTGCGATTCTGTACGAATTGTACGCGCGTTTCTGCAAGGGCTACTACGGATACGAGTATCTCGAGCCGAGTCTCACCTTTACAACTTTTTTACGTAATGGTCCATTCGTGATCATCGATTGCTCTCGACAGAACGAATCAATCAAGAGTGGCACCGTGGACGTGCGATTAGACTTTGAATGTAAAGAGGATGTACCTGCAAATACAACAGCCTATTGTCTCATCATACACGATCGTGTGGTTCAGTATAATCCATTGACCAACGCAAAATCACCTAAGTGCACCTCTAACACGAGAGATCTACGGTACGTCGCAATCGACCGCAATCGACTGCGAGTCTTCTCGACAATATGCTCGTGCCAACGTTCGTGGATCTGCAAGGATTCATTGTTAACAAGAAATTTATCGTGAAGGAAGTGGCGATGCTGAAACAGGGGACCGTTCTCACACATTACATTTTTACGAGTCCCGTGTCATGGAAATTTTTGACAAGATCCGACAGGTCTTGCGCCTCCAGGTTGATTGCTTATTACCATGGATTGCAATGGGAGGACGGGACGATCCCGTACAACGAGGCAAAACGTCTAATTACGATGGCTGTATTTGAAGATGATGCTGTCGTTATGTCAAGGGACGCGAGAAACGAACGTGGCTGCGGAACTTGCTTCTGGACGATGAGCGAGAACGCATGTACATTGAGACCCTGGATGTAATTTACGAAGACTTTATCTAATCTTTATCTAATCTAGATGTTACTAATATTATACGATGTTGACAGCATGTTAAGAATTGCGCATTACAAAATGTATGGAAAATATATAACTGGTGGTTGCAAAAGAATTTTTTAAATAAAAATACGTTAACGTATTTATTATGTATTTCTTTTCCCTTCCTTTGTAATGTATAAACGTATGTATAAACGTATGTATAAACGTACGTATGTATGTATAAACGTATGTATAAACGTATGTATAAACGTATGTATAAACATATGTACTTATGTACGTATGTATGTACGTATGTACGTGTATATAAACGTATGTATAAACGTATGTATAAATTCGTGACAAAGAAAATACGTAGAAAGACTTGATAAAACGTGTCGCAACATGTTCGAAATTCTTGGAAAGAGGGGGAGGACCTTCTCTCATCGATTCCAGAAGTATTACGTCACAATTTACGCGGATGCAATCAATCTTGCGATACCCGCTTGTACGAACGGTTGAAAAAATGTACTTCGCTAATGAGAGCAGTGCATCGTACGATGTGAAGAAGGAATATAACATGTAAGTTTCAATGTTCTATACACAAAAGAAACGTTTTTTAACATTATGTATGTACACAGTACGGAGCATCGTGTGGTGCGTTTACTGAGCTGACGTTACGATTTGACGATACGGGCTACAAATTTTTGGAAATTGGAATCAACGTTGGCCCTCCGAGTTACGTGGAAATCGCCCTTGGAGATCATCGCGGACACGAACTATCGCTGTCTCTCGAAACGTGGAAGAGCCTCTACGAGCAGCGAGGAAATATTTACAAGCTGTTTCGAAACGAATACAAGAATAATTTTATAAGCGTTGGACCGCTAACCGTCAGTGTTTGCATGCTGAATGATGCTACGCTCGTACGTCTCGATTCTTCATCCGTACGCATTACGATGACCGAAACGACGCTACGCTGTATGTTTGATTTTAACGGGTGTATCGATGTAACGTTCGAACGATTAGCTCGACTCGTCGATACGGTAGATACCAAGTATACGCTATTCTCCAATATCGCATCTGAGAACATTATACGTGATAGCGACATCTTCAATGGACATCAGCTCGTCGATTGCGAACTATTAGCTTTAGTTTTTAATAAGTACGAAAACCGGTGTAATAAGATGTGAATAAAATTTTTGTTCACATTATTTCGTGTGTATTGTCTTTTACTTCTTATCCTTTGCCTCGAAGCGCCAGGAAAAACCATATTGAAAAAACTGTGTCGTACAAAGAAACTCGTACTCTATTGATTCTTCCATTCTTTCTTCACTCATAGCACGTTACGCGCGCTCTATCTTTCTCTAACATGCAAGCCTCTATTACCGATGCATTTTTGGAGAAAAAAGTGGCGAAATTTTGACGACAAAAAAAAAGGAGCCCTATTGTGTGGGAGCCCGGACCTTTTCCCTTCTTTCCCCGCGTTAGGTATCCCTCGCGCCTACGAGTATTCCCCGCCTACGAGTATTCTCCGCGTTCCCCTCTAGCCCCTGGGTTAGAACCCGTCTTGCTTTATTACTCTCATCCCTCTCCTCCGCTGATGACGCATTGATCCATCTAGGATTGCGTTCCAAAACGTAACTACAGTAACCATATATTAGCAAAATTGAATTTCAAGATATTGAAATATATCCTAAACTTCCTTAAAATGGCTCAGAGAATCATGAATATAAAACTGTAAAAACCTCCTTACCGCTGAGCGGTGGTCGGGTTCTCTCTCTTCTCTTAGATCCCTTTGGCTGCCTATGAGGCGAGGGCGCTGCAACCGTCGGATATTGTAACTGAGCAAGGGGGCTCCACGCCATAAAAGATCTCCTAAATAGGCTTATGGAGGCGCACTTGGTACTTGTAAGAGAAGTTTCACAACTGTCCGAAACCGATTTGATTCTCCCCGAAATATGTTGTAAAACACGAAAATCTAAAAGACATGTATTTTTTTATACGTGCACTAACTCATGTTTAAGAGGTGAAACACTCTTTTGAAAAAAAACGGTATTTTTCTTTCGATGCGAATATCGTCGGAAGTATAAAAGATAGATAAAAATTTTTTAAACAAAAGTTGTATGGTTCCAAGAGCATTTTAAAATTATAAAGAAAACAATTTTTTTAATTTTTTGTTTATCATGTTTAAGGGGTGAAACACCTTTTTGAAAAAAAATCGTTATTTTTCTTTCAAGGCGAATATCGTCGGAAGTATAAAAGATAGAAAAAAATTTTTTAAACAAAGTTGTACGGTTTCAAGAGCACTTTAAAATTATAAAGAAAACAATTTTTTTATAATAATTTTTGTGATACGACCAATAACAACACATAGTGTCACGACAAATTTCTATCTGTGAAATGAATATACTTGTAATTCATCGATTATTTTGCTGTAAAACAGGTAATGTTTCCTTTGTTTTATACTCCGTTTTAAAAGATATTAATAATTAAATAAATTATTGTAAATTAGAATCTGGAAATTCTCGTTCTACACTTTTTACTACATGACTTCTGACGTTCTAACATTATTATATGAAGCAGCGTCGCTTTGATGCAAACACGATCTTTACAATTATAATACACGAGGGTTGAATTTGATTCCAACTTGATGTAACTCTGCGTCTTAAGAATATTATTAATTTTACTGAAGATGGCCAGATTGTGGCCGAAACGTTTAATGTTTTTATTGTAATTCATAATGCAAGAATAATTAAATATCACTAACTACATCTTATGCTGTGGTTCTTTATGCTCTTTCTTTTCATATATTTTTGAAATTATAATCACATTCATTTTTCACATTTTTTTTTAATTTTTGTTTTTTATCAAATTAAAGATTATTATTTTACGATTTCAACCATGTGTAATAAAGTTATATTATGACATATCATTATCAAAAACTAATTATTAACGTTTCCATATATACTATGCTTAAGTAATTATCGGAACAATAAAATACATAAATCAACGAATAAGGAAATTTACATGATTGGTATTTGTAACATTACAAATTATAAATAATGTTAAAAATTATAATAATTTTTATTATTTCTCCTTAAAATGAGTAAAACTTTTTTTATCTCTGTATATTACTTCCTTATAATATCTTAAGATTATTCTCTTAAAGTTATTTTCAGTTTTACGCTTTAATATCTTATTTAATTGTCGTTTACGTAATAATTTCTAAACGTATTTAATAATGAAATAATTTCTAATGAAATTTTCATCATCTTATCATCATTCCGACATCTTATTTTAATTACATATTTAGGTAACGACTCTTTTTACTTATATAGAATTTATCTTCTATTCGTTGCCACTGGATTTGCCAATCTTGTGTGGAGATGGAATGATTGGTCTCGTCTAGCCATAGAAGTGATCTACATTGTAGTCAGATATACTGAAGATAGCTTGAAAGTAAGCCGAAACATCTGATCTGTCAAAATCTTACAATAAATTTCTTTATTGCATGAATTACCGCGAAAAAACTCTCATTACCTTTTCTTTTTCTTTATTTTTTGACATTCTCGAAAGTTATTGTTATCTCTTATAATTTTTAAATGTTTATACACAATAAATTTATATTTTGTATCATTTACTCATTATACTCATTACAATAATGATACTCAATGAACAAATGTTTTAAACATAATGACTTCTTGCATCATGAACGTTTTACTACAGCTATATTACTGCAATCTTCAATATTATATGTTGTTGAATTTTTGTCAAAACTAAATTCTACTGGATTTTCAAATTCTTCTGGTCTTTCGTTTGTATAACCACTTTTAAACCGTGAATATTTAAATAAGTTGTGATATCGTAGAAATGACAATTGATTATGTATCAGAAATTATAATTTTATTATATTATTTCGTTCATGTAAATTTATATTACTTTCCAATAATAAAACAATATCTGAAAACCTTTTAACAGAATTTTTCCAATTCTAAATCTGTAAACATCTAATGGTTGTATTCTCCCTATAGTGCCTTTCAGTATAATCCTGATAATATGTTTTTCTGCAGGTGTCAAATCTGAAATAATATTGGGATCAGTCAATAATCGACAAGAAGAACGCAATGTTTGAAAAATAAGTTTCTCCTAACCACATTTTAAAATGATCTGTAAGAAATATAAATGTTAAATTAATAACTATTATATGATTGTTATGAGATTCTTAAATAAAATATAAAACATATCATAGAAATGAGAGAACTTATAATTTTATTATATTATTTCGTTTATGCAGTATTTACTTCTTAATAGTAAAACAATATCTGAAAATGTATTATAAAAGGAAATTTATTTAATTACCTGAAGTCATTTTACAGATTGTCGATGCTTTTACAAGAACACTATTGGTTGGTAAATAAGCCCATATTTTTTGCATATTTTTTGGTTTTATTATTCAAAATATTCTTCTCTGGCTTCCATACACTTGTTACAGCGATTCAATAGTGATTCAAATGCATGTTCTAGCTCAGTTTGCGGAATTGCCTCTAGTGCCTGTGTAGACGATGATTGGATAGTCAGAATGTCATCAAAAAAGCGTCCTTTCAATTTCAATTTCAATTTTGGGAATAATGAGAAGTCGCAGGGGGCCAAATCAGCTGAATACGGTGGATGGTTTAACACAGAGACACGATTTCGAGCCAAACATTAACGGACAATCAATGAAATGTGACTCGGTGCATTATCATGCAACAAAAACCAATCTTCTGGATCACGATATTCGGGGCGAACACGAATGAATTCTGTCCATCAATCGCTTTAAAACTTCGAGATAATATGCACCAGTAATTGTTTGGCCAGTTGGAACAATCTCTTTGTTGATAATATCTTTGCTATCAAAGAATATGATGAGCATTGTCTTGATTTTTGATGGAACTTTTCGTACTTTTTTTGCTTGTGGTGAATTGCTCGATTCGTCGATACGGTAGATACCAAGTATACGCGATTCTCCATATACGTGATAGCGACATCTTCAATGGGCATCAGCTCGTCGATTACGAACTATTAGCTTTAGTTTTTAATAAGTACGAAAACCGGTGTAATAAGATGTGAATAAAACATTTTTTCCAGATTATTTCGTGTGTATTGTCTTTTACTTCCCATCCTTTGCCTCGACGCGCCAGGAAAAACCATATTGAAAAAACTGTGTCGTACAAAGGAACTTGTACTCTATTGATTCTTCCATTCTTTCTTCACTCATAGCACGTTACGCGCGCTCTATCTTTCTCTAACATACAAACCTTTATTACCGATGCATTTTTGGAGAAAAAAGTGGCGAAATTTTGAGTGACGACAAAAAAAAAGGAGCCCTATTGTGTGGGAGCCCAGACCTTTCCCCGCGTTAGGTATCCCCCGCGCCTACGAGTATTTCCCGCACCCCGCGTTCCGCTCTAGCCCCTGGGTTAGAACCCGCCTTGCTTTACTACTGATGAGTCGCCTGACGATTAGCTGCGTAGAGCACTTTGCGTAGCCAGCCACTAAGCGACTTATCTCCCTCCATCATTGCGTTCACCACAGCGTTATTCCATCTGCATCTACAATCTGGTATCTTTGATTGCTACATTTACTGCCGAATTGAGTCAGGACGCGCTTCTGCACCTTGATCACAATATCTGATCTTTAATTCTTTTCAGTAAAAAAAGTATGATTTGTAGAGATTAGTAGTCTTTCTTATTTCGTCAGGAATTTCTTCGTTTTGCGAAGTTAATCTTATCTTTTATTTGAACTTCTATTTAGAATCGGATTTAGGACATTTTGTTTTATTTTTTAGAATGTCTGAGCCAAAACAATGAAAAATCGATTTTGAAAATAGAATATTTCAAGCAAAATGGAGTAAAGAATTTTTCTTTATTCTTCCATCTTATAAAAATGCAAAACTAACATGTTTAATTTGCAACAAAATAGTTATTGCGTGCAAAGTAGCAAATATAAGTCGCCATTATGAAACTAAGCATTTGAGAAAATATGACAAAGATTTTCCAAAGAGTTCTTCACTTAAAATTGAAAAAATTATTACTCTTCGTACATCATTTGAGCATTCTTAAATGATAATGAAACATGTTTGAATAGGAAAAGTGCAGTGAAGCATCTTTGCGTATTGCATAGATTTTAGCCACACATACGGTGCCATTTTCATATTATGTGATAGTCAAAGAATGCTTGATGCAAGTTTCAAATACAGTTTTCGATAATGTAGAAAGAGTATATGTTTTGTTTATAAATTTTTATTTTGTTCGCGTGTTTCTGACTATGACGATATGCGCTAGAATATCAAAAGGTACAGGAAGATTAGTAGAGTTAAGGAGTTGGAAGATGGCGAAACACGTGTGTGGCACGGAAACGTGTGTGGCACGGCGAAGCGTTGAAGTGCGATTTGTGATTCTCTCCTGAATTGTCGTCCATAGATATTGGCTCACCGAACATTTCCATCATTGGATTCATCTTATTTCCTACAATAATAAGAAAAAAATTGCTGAAATGTATAGCCAAATTTCACTATCTCGTGACTCCACGATTCGTAAGATCGAAATTTGCGCAAGACCAGTTCGTGAGAGTATATTGACTGATCTTACTAAAACACAGTTTTTCTGGCTTGTGATTGACGAATCTACAGACATATTCGATGTAGCACAAATGACTGTGTTTGTTCGTTATATTTTGAATAATAATTATAAAGAAGAACTCTTGACATTGTTGCTATTGCATGATCACACAACTGGTCAAATATTATTTGAACGCTTCTAGGAATTTATGAACAATAATGATTTCTTATATAAACAAATTCTTTCTGTAACTACCGATGGTGCACCAGCATTGATTGGGAAAACAAATGGTTTTAACACTTTTAAAGCAAATTAATTCTAAAATCATTTCATTGCACTGCATAATCATCAAGCAGTTCTTTGCGCAAAGCTTTCGAATGATTTCAAAAATGTCATGCATACGATAATGAAAATTATCAATTACTTGAAATCTCACTCAGCATTACAACATCGCTAATTCCGAGCTTTTCTTGTAGAATGTAATTCTGAATATACAGATCTTCTTCTGCATATATTCTTCATCTGATGTTCGCTGGTTGAACAAAAGAAATGCACTCAAAAGGATAATTTTCTTAAGTGAAATTTTGGATTTTCTCAAAAGTAGAAATATAAAACAGTTACTGAATATTTTGAATTTCTTTGCAATGTGATCAATGTTGCTAAATTACACTATTTGTGTGATATGTTTTCACATATTAATGAATCTAGCTTTGCAAGGGAAAATTGATATGGGAAAAAATTAAAGCTTTCTAAAGAAAGTTAAAACTATTTGAGAATGATTTGAATTTTAGAGAGCTGATTGATTTTCCTTTATTAAAAGCACATTTTGAAAACAATATTGAAAAAATTCCATACTTCGAGGAATACGAGCGCTTTTTAAAAGATATGCAGTTTAAATTTGCTTCCCGATTTATAGATTTTGATCAAATTGATGACTTATTAAGAACAATGCAAAGTCATTCAATCTTGAGACAAATAGTAATTGGATTAATACAGCAATGCAACTGTTTACTTTCGAAAAGACTAAATTGCAACTGGAAATTATTGAATTTCATGAGAATAATGTGCTGCAAGAAATATTTGCTGAAACAGATGTTACACAATTTTGAACAGAATCCTTCCTGAACAATCTTTTCCAAATCTCAAAAGAATGGATACTTTGCTATGTACGATGTTTGGATTCACATATATTTGTGAAGCAGTATTTTCTAAGATGAACATAATAAAAAATAAATTTTGAAATCGAATCACTGATAATCATTTGAGCGATTACATGTTAGTAAGTAATATCACTTACGAGCCGAATTTCAAAAAACTAATCCAAACTGGGAAAGCACAATTTTCATTAAAAGCATTTTATGATTAAAAGAATTTCTCGAGAAATTTTCAATCTGGTATATTAAAACATAAAAAAAAATAATGAAACAAAAAGAAAAAAATAAATTAAATTAAATTAAATTAATAAAACAAAAAAAAGAAAAAAAATAAAACAAAAAAAATAAAATAAAAAAGAAAAATAAAGAAATAAAAAATAAAAAAACAAAAAAGAAAAGGAATCGACTTTGTCTTCTCCACGTGATGATTCCTGGATAATTCGAAGAAAACAAAAAATATAAATTCTAAATTTTACTGGTATGGCCCGCGGTATAACTTCAATATATTTGGCCTGTTAAAAAATTTAGTTGCGTTTCCCTGCCCTATACGTAGAGCGTTAACTTAAAATTTACGGGGGGAGGAAGGCGCCAAATACCCTAGCACCGTCGCTGCTACAATGTATCGTAATGCATGGTCATTTTGAGCGCATATTTATTATTTGTTTGCATTTTAGAAACATTAAAGTTTTTTAATTGCAATACTAATGTACATTGCGATTTATTATCGACTTCTCGAAGTATCTCATATTATGAGCACAATTCTTTGACTTTGCGATTTGCTCATTTTTTACATTTCTTTAATTTTCAGAAAAAAATAGTATTTCAATTAAATTTTAACAATATCTTACGGAGATGCTGGAGTGTCCTGTTTTATCATTAATTATTAAAGACTCTTTTCTCTTAATTGTGTTTATGAATTGAAAAATCCTTCTCCACAATTAAAGTATCGACAACAACGCAATTCGCCAGCTTTGAATACGAAAAACGAAAGAAAATTGAAGACTTACAGTTTCATTATCGCCTTCTGTAGTCAACACGTCATAATGTGCTGCATATAAGACCTTGCACGGTTATAAAACGTAACTGGCGAATCGCAGAAAACTTGAAAGAACAATCCTATGTTTTTAGAAACAAAGTAGGGGTTTTAGTGTAAGAGAAAAGAGTATCCGAAATTATTGTGAAACCATGAAATCAAGTAATATTTTAGTTCCGCAATATTCCGACAGCGGCGCTGTCATGAAAAATGCGTTGCTGAATCATAGAAATGATCTGAATTATGTCAGACTTACTCAGGCCCATATCAATAAACGTTCTTACATGCCCTGGTCAAAATTTTTTCTTTTGAGAGGAAAAATAATAATAAAATAAATATGATATTAATTATTTTAATTTTGTTGAAATAATTTCTTCATAGAAAAGAAACGTACCATATTATTTACATATGAATACAAATGAAGATAATTATTTTAATTGCACTTTTCTGTCTTTTACATACATTTTATTTAGTAAATTATTGATGCATATAAAATAACATATATATATATGAATATATATATATATATATATATATATATATATATATATATATATATACTAGCATACGTACACATGCGTGTGCGTATGTATGCATGTACGTATGTGCGTGCGTGCGCGCGCGCACGCGCGTGTGTGTGCTGTGTGATATGTATTAATGTACAAATATACGTGTATATAGAGATTATTACATTTTTTTATTTATTACTGGAAAATTAAAATTCACTAATTCGATATATATTATAAATAATATTATTAGTTACAAGTACTTATCTTCTTGTCATAGAATTTAGAAAAAATTAAAGTTTGTTTGTCAATATGGAAAAAGTTTGCAATTTATTGTAATGTTTAATAAAAAAAATCCAGTTCTTGGAAAAATCCATTCTGTTTTATAATTACTTTTTTCAATTTTAACACAGATTTTGTAGATTTTCATTTTCAAACATGAATTTTTTATTTCACAGAAATATAAAATATAAAAACCTATATATAGGAAAAAACATTTATCGACAAAAATATAATAATTTCTGAGAAAATAGTAGAAAGAACATATAATAATATATTTAAATGCAATATTTAATTTATATCCATTTATCTAAAAGCAATATCTATATCAAATTTAAAAAATAGAGATATAATATTCTATAATTGTCATTATGATGATAAAATCTTCAATTTTTAAAATTTTTAAATTATTTAATTTTCTAATTATTTTTTAATAAAAATAAAAATTGAGGACAAACCTGAAGTATCAGCCTTGTGAATATAGGTATTCAATTCGTGGATCGCCTCCTTTGAAATGTTTTAATATAATGAAATGTTTCAATGTATCCCGTATATTAAACCTCTCTTCCTTCTTCCCCGGATTGGACAGCAACTTAAGTCTGCGAAGTTCACGTTTAGATAGGATCAAGTTTCTCTTGCCACAGTTGACGAAGTACTATAAGATAATCGTTCCTTCAAAGAAGAAAGTTTATGTAGTCGTACGTATCTCCACTATAAATATAATGAAAAGGACGTACTATAATAAATCATATATTATTGCAAGAACCTTTAGTTATGAATTTCTATATTTGCCTGCAACAATAAAAGGCTATCTCTAGATCTTTATTCACGATATTATTGAAGTTTGCTTTTGTCAACATGTTTATAATTGTGATTGAAGGTAGCTGAATGTCTTCTGCTTTATGCTAACATTTGTACATAAAATATGCTATTGGTAACTGCTATACTCCAAGTAGAAAAGAAGTAATTGAAGAGAAATAATAAATAACTGTAGATCTACGATTGGTTAAGTGCGGCTTTTAAAACACGATAAAAGAGCGACATGTAGGAAATATCAGTCTGAATCGAAAAATCTTTTGCGATGATCATAAAATAGAATAAGTAGCATTTATGTTGTCTCTGTATATTTAAAATGCAACATATAATGTAGCATCGATGTAAGTAAACTGTCCGGACACTTAAAAGAAGTCCATTCTCTAACATTTATTACGAAGAGAAGAATTATATCAAGAATATGGATTTTCAAAGCGTAAATCCTCTAAATGTTCGCTTAAATGCACTATCAGGTAACTTGCTGCCCTTAAGATCAAATGATTCGCGATTTCCGATAACGTGGAAGATATACAGCGCCTTGATATGGCTGATTGAAATAATTCAAACAATCGCATTAATTCCCGGACTGATTCTGGTACCACGGAAGAAGGCTCTAAAAGACGGTACAGTTCTCTGTGTGGTTACCATAGAAATGTTTTTTATGGCCGTGCGGATTTACTCACGCAGACAGCTGCTGAATCAACTGATTCAAAAACTAAACGATATTTTACGTTTTTCGGATGAGACTATGAAGAATGTTGTGATGACAACTCTACGGCCTATGGAGAATCCGCTTAAGTTTTATTGGCTGTCTGGCTGGTTGGGTGTTTTCGTATGGGCTTGCTTACCATTTCTGTTCATTTTTAAAAAAATTTTCTTCTTTTACGAGGACTATAGAATGCCAGCAGTCTTCTCCAAGCAACCCTTTTCTCTTGATGTCTTCCTATTGGGCAGCGTTCTCATACTGATCGGTAACATGTATGTTTTTGTAAAGAAAGTCGGGATGGATGTTTATATGATACATCTTGTGCTACTGATAACGGCGCAGTATCGGTACATCGCCATAAAACTCGCTGTAATATTTCGAGACGGAAATTCGCTAAGTAAGCTCGATGAATCTCATCAAAAATACTGCTCTGGAATAAATCGCTGGGTAAAAAAAGAAATGATAGCATTATGTCGACATCACAGCAATATCGTTCAGTAAGTAATCAAGAAAATTTTATTAAAATTTGTTCTTTAAAAGAAAAAAATACATATATATAAATACATATGAATATATATAAATGCGTTGATAATAGTTATTGAAGGATCTTGAACCCAAAAAATGACATAGAATGTTTTTTCTTTTTTAATTCTTATAAAAAATCTAAAAAAAAGTAGTTCTATATTTAATTATGTTATTATTATTCTGTCACATATTTAAAATAGTAATTTAAAATTTAATATAGACACATGTTGTCACCCTGAGTAATCTTCAACAAGTTTTAGCCATCGCTCGTTATTCGTTAAAAAGTTATTAATAGTTAAAGTTAGTAATTATTTCCCTGCTTTACATAAAGAATCAGATATCTCTAGGCAGGGGAAGAGGTGTGGAGTAGACTGATTAAGAGAATACGCGAAGCGAGTTTTACCCCACCTCCCTCTCTACCTAGGGGCGCACTACTTTCCCCGTAAAACGAGGACCACACATAATTAAAATATGGGTTGAGTTAGGTTATAGCTTTTGGGGGCAATGCTTTTGGTCGTCCTCATAAGGAGACGGCATGTATAGCCTCAACGCATATATTTTACAAAGCGAAGCGTAGTCCACTCTATCTCCCCTCTTATCTTGTACGCCCCTAGACAGGGGAGGAGATGGAGAAGACTTCGTTTCGTGTTGTAAAATGTATCCGTGGAAGCAATATCCTGCGGCGGGACGGCACTGCCCCCAAAAACTAATTCAATCCGTATTTTAGTTTTGGGTGTCCCTCGCTTTGCGTGGAAAGTCACGCTCTTAGACAGGGAGGGAAAGGAAATGGGATAGATCTCCCTTCACTTGGAAATTCGGATGCCTCTTCGAAGGAAGGAGAGGCGGAATACGTTTCGCGTGGAAAGTTGTATTAATTTGTCTGTTCTATATCTTTCTCTCTCTCTCTCTCTCTTTCCTTCTGTTTAGAGTTATCCGACTTCTTAACATTATAAAACAAGGAAATAATAAACTGTAATTATAAACTTTAATCGCTAACTTTTTAACGAATAGCGAGTGACGACTAAAACTTGTTGAAGGTTATTCAGGATCAACATATGTTAAGATCAATCAAGGGATCATCTCCCCAGATTATTTATTTTAAATATAATGATATTAAAATGATTTATTGATATTTATAACAAGAAAAAATCTTTTATTACCTGCAAAATCTCGCAGAGACAATACAAGAAATAAAGATTTTAGGGATTTTGATGATATTTATACGTATATACTTAAAAATATATATATATATATATATATATATATATTACTATAAATTTTAAATATATAAAATATTAAATATTTTATAATATTTTATGTGTATGTGCATTTTATTTTAGCTTATCATCTATGTTAAAGAAATTACTGTCTTTGAACTTCAGTATGATCTATGTGAACAGTGTCTTAAGGTTTTGCTTCATTGGTATCATGCTGAGTACAGTAAGTAATAAGTGTTATCATTAATTATTATATGTGGTATGCTTGCAAACGCTTCATTCAAAAGATATTGCTCTACACAACACCGAAAGTTTTTAGAAATTTCTTTGAAATATTTCAATTGAAAAGTGAAACATTTCATAAAAGTTGCAAAATATGTCAGCAACATTTCTGAGACAGCTCTGGAATCGCAATTTTCGCACATAAAGTCTTGTTAGAAGGTTGCTGAACAGTTACAGAAAGAATCTGCAATTTTTTTTAAATATCATCAAAAAGGTTTCAGCTATTTCTAATACTTCAAACATGATATTTGAAAATATATTCAATTTATAATTAAGTAATATTTAAATTTATTACGTTTAATTTATCCACATAATAAGTAGTATATAAAGGAGGATTCTAAGAAGAGATCCTCTGAAGTGAGGGGCGAGGGGGTATCCGCGGCGCGGAGGGGTCCGGGGTGTATAACATCACTAGATGAGAAGGATGATATCGCGGAGGGATGACGTCACAGAGGGTGACGTTACTGAGCGAGGGGAACAACGTTATGGAGATATGCGGAGGACGAAGATGATGTCAATGGACGCGGGGTGTGCGACGAAATTACGTCATGGGAAATTATGTTACAGCGAGATGTGCGGAAAAATACATCGCGTCGCGGTCAGCTGGGATGATGTCACGCAGGATCATTGTCTGCCGGGCGCGGTCCCGCACGTTACACTTATCATTTATACTTACTGTCTCTTATGCATCACCATCTTCTCACACGCGAAATATTTTATTTAAATATTATATTATATTATACATTATATTATATTATATTTTATTTTATAATTCGAACGCACTGTGTGTGCAATAATAACAGCACGATTTGTCACACGCGATGGTGTCGCGCGTAACGCAATACCACAGAGATAAGATGGAAGGAATGGCACAGAGACAAAATAATTTTTTAAACACTGAAATATTTTTATTTTTTTATTTATATATAGGATATTTACTATTTATATTTATTGTCTTTGTCCTCTTTACGAACCCTTTTCGCAATTAAGTAAAGATTATTTTTTTATCGCAGATTCGAATGCTTAGTAAGAGCGCGTAACACTAAAACACTAATACAGTCGCGCGCGATGTAACCTAATGTCGCTGAGGCTGGAAGAACGAGGGAAGGATGAAAGAAAGATAATAAATGCTAAATTAAGTTAATCTATATTTATTTAAAAAACAAGAAAGCAAAAGGGCTATGAGCCAAAAAATTTTTATAAAATTACATCGTTAATGTAGAAGTTGGAACATAAGTAAAGAAACAATTATATCCTTCGATTAAGATTTAATAACAAATTGTTAGCAATAAACAAACATTTCGATCGCGATAGGATCATTATCAATGTTAAAATATATGATATTATAAATATAATATAAAAAACATAATATAAAATTTGTAAAAACAAATTTTGTAAAAACAAAACATAATATAAAATTATACTTCGCTCTCTCTTTAACAAACGGTAACATTAAATCAAATAAAATCTTGTCCGCAGTTATATTGTAGTTTTGAGACAGTCGCCACATGATAATTACAGTCAATAATTAAAAAGTTTAGAAATATGTCCTTTGATATAATGCAAATTGGAGAATGAACGCATAAAACCGAATTTTGTTTTGTAGGCAAGATATAATGTACAAGGATCATATATCAGCGCAAAATTATTGATATACTTAAAATGAAAAATTGCAATGAATAGCAAAGACAGACAATATAATACAGTGAGATAATACAAAGCAAATGTTAATAAAAATAAAAATTTGTTACTTTAAATACGAAACTACAGTCTGAAAATTAAGATATATTGAACTATTATATATGTATATTCATATAAATGAATTAATTTCAAAAATGATAATTGCGTGCTGATATGGTTATCGAACTTTCAACGCAATCAATCTGTAATATTAATAATCTTCCCAAATTTCCCAAATTTGGCTCTTCGTATTTAAAATAATGTATTTAACATAAACGATCATGTTTCCAATCTTATTGTTAAAATTTGTATAATGTATATTTATATATTATATAAAAATGTATAATTTAGTAACAGCTCAAATTAATAAAAATAAATACTTTTCACATAAAAACAAATTTTATCCAGTCAAAAATAAAATATGTGTCATGTCGCAGAAAGTCGGTTGAAATAAGAGACAAAGCAATAAGAGTAAAACAATGTATTCTCTCTTCGGTGTTATGAAACATTGTAAAAAATTGACACTTAGAGAAGGAAAAAAAAAGATAATGTTAGAAAGTAGTGGGAAGTGGGAATTAGAGAGAAAGGGGATAGAAGTGTAGATGAAAGTGGAAGGGAGAAAGGAGATAAAAGGAAAGAAAAAGAGGAATTATGAGGAGGAGAGGGATTGTACAATATGTAGATAAGATTCAGGCAATGATTCTGTATCATTTTGTTTGTTTAAGCCCTGTTTTTGCCTTTTTATGTGAATCACTTCAGATATCAATCTCTTGTTGTAAGAAGATTCACTGTTTAAAATCTTAACTTTATTTCATTTGAAATTGTGATTGAAATTGATACGGTGGTCGGATATGATAGATGGAGAAGGGTTTTTTTGTTAATATTTGAAATATATTCACGTATTCTTGTATGTTTGGCCAACTTTTTTATTTGGCCATCATAGCTGGCTTCACAATCGCATGAAATCTTATATATCACATTTTGAATAGAAAACAATTCTAACTTATCTTGTTCTCTCTTTATAAAATTTTTTGAAGTGTTGATAGTAGAAAATGCTAATTTACAATGAAACATATTGGATATAGATGAGAAATTTCGGAGACTTGACATAAGGAATTGTGAAAAATTTTTCTTTGATTTGTGTGGTATATTTATTGTGTATGTGAAATTTTAAACATTTATTTATTGTGGTAAAAATAAAAAAGAGAGGATAACCATTATTAAGAAAAATATTGTATCTGCTAGATTCTTATGTTGAAATCGAGGATGTGATAATTGAATCATTTTCTATATAATTTTTCTATATAAATAATGATTGTGCCTTTTTTGTGACAAAGAGAGTGATTGGAATGAAAATTTAGGAACTTTCCAGAAAATTATTTTATGATAAGTATTGAAAATAATTCTCTGACTATATTAATAATCAAAGTTGTGTCAAGAAAATTCAATCTATTATCAATGCCTCCATAGTATTGTAAATTGCAATTATGTACGTAAAGAAGTGGAAATATTAAGTGTGTCATTAATAGCATCAGATGGAAGTGCAAAAATAATGTTATCGACATATCTATAGCAAAATAATGGTTGTATTTGTGATAGCCAATTCTTTCAAATCCTGCATTACAATATCAGTAATTACAGGAACGGTAAATCCATTTGAGTACCAAAAACTTGTTTATAAAATTTATTGTTAAAGCAAAAAAAGTAGAATTTAAGACAAAATTAATAGCAATAACTCATCCTTTGAAATGTTTGACTTTGTGGAAAAATGGTCCCATCTTTTCTCAATACTATTATATTTAATGCCAAATCAGTAGGTACATTAGTACATTAGTAAAGAGGGACACAACATCCAAAGAAGCCAAAACACAATTAAATTCAAAAATTATTATATTTCGATTAGATGGAAGCTGTGACTAGAAGCTTGTGATATGCTCTTAATGTTGTATAAGTAAAAAGACAAATAATATAATGGACTATTTATAGATGATACAATTATTCTCAATAGGTTACCAACTTTATGAATTTTAGTCAATCCATCCCTGGTGAAAATTTTTCTCATAATTTTTATACGAATTGGAACATTTTTCAGAAATACTTAGAAATATTTGGAAAGTTTACATCTTCTCTCAGAATTTTTCATACAAGTGAATTCCGAAATATTCTGAAATTTCTCATCCCATAATTTTTAAAAAGTATTTTTAAATTTTTTAGATTTTATAACATTTCACCAGAAATTATACTTACAAAAAATCATAAAAATCTTACGATATTTCATAATTAATATATATGAAAAATTCTGAGAAAAGATGTAGATTTTTTGAGAAATGTTCCAATTTATATAAAAAAAGAGAGAAAATTATAAAATTATAAAGAAATTCTAAAAAATTATATAGAAATTCTGAAAAATTATATGAAAAATTCTGAGAAAAATTTTCTAGGGATACGCTCTAGGAATATTGTCATCTATTGTAAGCAATCTTCTATAATGGGCTCATCGATGAAACCACTGCCCTTCTATCTCGTAAATAATACACGTAGATTTTGAGTTATCTTTTTTGTAGAATCTCTGTTAATAATTGAATAGGTGTCAACATCCGAAAAAATCTCCTCTATTTTTAGAATATAAGAGTCTTTATTGAGAACAACAGTGACATTTCCTTTATCAGCATTAATAATAAGTATATTAGGATGGTCATTGATAATTTTTTTTTGTAAGAAACAGCCATTCGGAAATTTATTTGTCAGTAAAATTTAGAGAAGGAAAATTGTTATAAAATCTATTGAGGATTGGAATAGAGTTATTTCTGACAAAATTAACAATATTATTTGGATGATCAGTTACTGTTTTCTATATGTTTAATAAATTTAACTAGGACTTTTTTTTATTATGTTTATCGATTGGAAGATCAAATTTTTCTCCTAGTTGTAACAAAAATTAGACTTCTAGAGGAATATTAATGTTGCTCAAATTTACGAATCATTTGTCCTGTAATATTATATATTCAGAGGGGATGCTTCGCAAAATTCTTCAAAATGGATGTCGATTTTTTTCAGTGGCAGAATAATGATTAATATTCGCAGGGTGCAGCAGCATAACTTCCTTTTTTCAAAACTTTATAAAACCCATTGTATGAATCAGAACATTTTTATTTTTTTTTATAATGTAGGCGCATACCTAAAGTTTTGTTTTACATAGTTTTGAAGATCAAATCAGATAGGTGACGTCCCCCATTCTCCATACATTGAGTAAACCGATTTCTGGCGTTTGTCATGACTCTTGCCATAGCAGGCGTTATGTTGACAATTTCTTCCTGGATGTTGGTCTTCAAATCTTGTAAGGTACTTGGACGGTTCACATAAACACGGGATTTCAAAAAACCTCATAGAAAAAAAACACAAGGTCACAAGGGATCAAATCGGGAGAGCGGGCCGGCCACTCCAAATCGCCCCTAATTGAGATGAGGCGGGAAGTGTTCCCTCAATACAGCCATCGATGCTCTTGAAGTGTGTGCCGTTGCACCGTCTTGTTGGAACCAAATGTCCCCTAAGTCCAACTCATCTAGCCGTGGAAAAAAAAATTCCTGTAACATGTTTAAATACCGGTCCGAATTCACTGTCACTGCGACTTCATTCTCCTCAAAGAACCAGGGACCAATAATTCCAGCTGAGGAAATTGCACACCACACTGTAACTTTAGGTGAATGCAAAGACCTTTGATGCAATTCTCGAGGATTGGTGTCAGCCCAGTAGCGCATGTTTTGTTTGTTGACGGATTCACACAAATGAAAATGGGCTTCATCACTAAAAAAAACAATAGCGTCCTCAGAAACGACTTCAAGAAGAACCTCACACGCGTTCCTCCGAGAATTGAAGTCACGCTCAGAAAGTTCATGCGCAATCGCCATCTTGTAAGGATGGAAATGAAGATCATCATGAAGAATTCTCCTCACAGAACGATCGGAAAGTCCAAGGGCAGACGCATGTTTGCGCGCAGAACGCTGTGGTGATCGCAAAATTGAAGCTCTCACTGCCTCAATGTTTTCAGGTGATCTAATGGGCCGAGGGACTCCAGTTCTTCTTGTCGCATTTGCAGTTTGTCTGAACGTAGTAACCCACGTAACAATTGATTTCCGATCCGGGACAGGGGCCATTGGGGCTAAACTAAAGCGATTCCGAAAGGCGCGCTGGGTTGCGATCACAGAACATCCGCTCGAAAAGTAGGCCTCGACGGCAAAAGCACGCTCCTCACTGTTCCAACGCATGATGGCGACTGAACTGTGTCGGGACAAAACTTTATACTCCCGCCTCTCGAACGAGACCACTAGCGCTCCGCTACGACATCAACCCACTGAATGGCGCGCATTTCAAAAAAGGAAGTTATGCTGCCGCACCCTGTATGTGAGTCGTTAAAAAAACCGTGAGCAGATTCTTATTATTCAAGGTATTATGTGTGTTTGAGATCGGTAATTCGAAAGAAAAGCAAGCGATTTGGCGTTCTTTGTTCTTTTAAAACAATTCGGTACACGCAAACAGGCACCGGTAACGGACACTCGAAAGTTCTAGAACAATTCAATTCGCACACGCGAGCGCCGCGCTCCGACGAATACGTCACGCGCTGTCACCAATCCCACATACGGATTTTCTGTCGCGCATGACTGTTACGTTGAACGTCGTTAGAAAAGAATCCAAAGCGTCAATCAATTTTGTACACCTAATGCCACGTAATAATTACGATTGTGGCAAAATTTTATTGGATTTTTCCCAAGAAGAAAGCCCAGGCCGAAAGCAATAAATGCTTCGATCTCGCCGGCTTCCTTCTTAGATTTCTTAGATTTCTTAAAGTTCTTAGAGTCTAAAAGTTCTTAGAGTTCTTAGAGTCATAGTCTCGCTACTTTATCGCTTCGTAAAACCGCTGTGCTAACCGCTTAGTGAAGACCGCTATAAAACGAATCTTTTCGAGAAGTGCCGCGAACATCGCCGAGATTTTCCATCACCGCGATTCCAAATACAATTTAGAAAAGGTGACCGCATTTAATATTCTGTTAATCTAATATTTAATTAATTATTTTCTGACTTTGTAACTGCGCATATTAAAGAAAATTCTTTTGTTAAATTACAAAGAAACGGAGTTCTCTTTACTGTCGTGTATCATATCAACCTTGTGCCGTTTTCTCACTCGAATCTTTCCGCGCGGTGCACTCCCGCACAATGTGGATCATTCATTTTGAAACTAATGAAACGTAATGAAAAAGGTAAACGTATGAAATTGATTTGATTTTTAAATTAATTGATATATTTTTTTATTAATAACGAATAAATTTTTTTATGTATTATAATCGTATATTCGAAAAAATAAAACCGCTAATATGATCTAAATATTTAAAAAACTTTAAAAATGATCTATTATAAATTTTTATTAATTTGAGCTGTTACTAAATTATAAATTGTTATATAATATATATACATTATACAAATTTTAACTTTTATTAATGTTTGTTTTGTATTATCTCACTGTATTATATTATCTGTCTTTGCTATTCATTGCAATTTTTCGTTTTAAGTGTATCAATAATTTTGCGTTGTCATAATTCCTGTATATTATATCCTACACAAAAGGATAAAATTTGCGTTATTAAGAAATATGTAATTTTTATTTAATATAGCAAACCAAATACTGATAAAATAATTAAAATTCAATTTTTCTAGTGACAAATTTAACCGATAGAGTTAGCCAAGTCACGGGGGCATAAGGTCAATTGTTGCCCAATAAATCTTTTACATTAAAGCTTTATTTACCAGTATTTGACGTTGCTCGCTCGCTTCCGGAGTTAGATAAGACTAATTACAAACATCCACCAATCCGATTCCTCCAAGTGTCTAATTCCTAGAAGACGCTAGATCAATGACTTACTGCCAAAAACAAAAAAGGCATATCGTGAATATAAATACGAGGAACACAGCCAGTCAATCAGTAATACACTACTAGTTCCGCTGTAATCCATAGTGCGTGAAGTTCTCTCGATCGGTCGTAATAAACATATTCCTTAAGCCGGTCTCCCTCAATATTCAAAGTCAACTTTATCGAGGGCCAGCACTACCAGCCTATCTTCCGATCCGATCATCTGAGGGATTTATTACGTTGCCCTCTCGTTTAACCGCAGAAATAGTGAGCAATTAAGTCTCCAATATATCGGAAACATTTTTATTTAGTACATAACGAACCATCATAGAAATTTCTGTTCTTCTACTGCTATCCATTTCCTGTTTCTCTCATAAAATCATTCTTTTTTATTTCATGTTTGTTCGAAACGATTAATTGTATTACTGGAACTTCGAGCAGGTTATGCTCATTTCTTCTGATTAGATAAAGCGATAAAATACTTCTTGTAATTCTCTCTCTATTGCGATTACTCGAAGCGGTAAAGCGCTTTGACTGTTTCGATGTTGTGTTCTGATAATGTTGATTGCGAGACGTGTTTCAGCCTAACATCACATTGGTGATTGTTCCTTTATCCGTAGGTTGACTATTCTCCCAGTTTCTCCAATGTATACTTACTCGCAGGAATAAGATATTTTGTATATTCCTGCGAAGATCTTTGATTTTTCTTAGGATTTTTTAGAATTTGTCCTATCTTTTTGAGTGGTTTGAAGATAGTTCGAATATTGTTTTTTTAATACTCTACTAACCTGATCTGTCGTTCCTTTGACATATGGGAAAATGGATAGGATCCTTTCGTCTGTGTGTTAGAGACCATTGTCTTGTTTACATGTTTATTGATTGTTTTGTATGTCTTTTTTGTCGTGTCCGTTTTTCTGGAAGGCTAATTTTAAGTGATTGAGTTCTGTCTGTAGATGTTTTTTATCAGAGATGGTGAAAGTTCTATGTACAAGAATTGATTGCAGACTGTTTTTGTGCTGGACGGTGGTGCAACTCGGCATGTAGGTATCTATCTGTGTGTGTTAGTTTTTTATACACTTGATAGCCTAAGGTACCGTCAGCTTTCTTAGAGACAAGAACATCTAGGAAGAAGAGTTTTCCGTTTTCCTCTATGCCTATTATGAAGTGGATATCTGGATGAGGAAAATAAAGAATTTACGGAGTTCGGCTCTGCCGTGTCTCCATATCACGAATGTGTCTTCTATATAACGGAACTAAACTTCTGGTTTTTTTGAGTGTTTTTCTGAGAGCCTCTTTCTCAAAATGCTCCATGAAGATGTTGGCGATTACAAGAGAAATAGGAGAGTCCATTGCCGCTCCTGAAGATTGTTCATAAAATTGATTATTATAGGGGAGAAGTAAGTGATTGTTAAGTAGTGCTCTAGCGGGATGAGATCGGAGGGGACTTCACATGAAACGTTTATTGTGTCTTTTATTGGATCTTTTATTGTTTAATATGTCTTGTATGAAAAGGGATTCTACGTCGAAACTTACAAGCAGGTCTGTGGAACGTAGTCGAATTTTTTGGATCTTCTGATGAAAAGTTTGAAGTCTGTTGAGTTAGTTATGTGTGCTTCGGATTTTCTAGTGAAAGATTGTAGTGTTTGTGCTAGCGGGATAAGTTGTATGTCGGGGAGTGTATGGCACTGACATCTGAGGGATGTTTGATTTGTGTACTTTTGGTAGTCCGTATAGTCTTGGTGGGAGAGGATTTGTAGGTTTTAATGTTGATTTGATTTTTCTGGGAATGTTGCTTTGATTTGATTTTACTGAGAATGTTGCTTTTTTCCACCAGGATCTTGTTCTGCGCGATTGTATTAGTTGGATCTTTGTCATGCTTTTTGTATGCTTTGTCCGAGAGAAGGATTTTTACCTTTTTCTAGTTCCTACAACACTCAACGACCACCTAGGAACTCACAAATCGAAAAACATCCTTCATAAAACCAGCCTCATCCTCATCTAAGAATGCATCCACTTCACTAAGTTACAAATAGTCTTGATTTCCAGTAACGAAACATTTTTGGCATTCCAAAAATGGATTTGGACACGGAGGAAACTCACGAAACGTATACTCTTTATATAGAAAGCACCCCCCCGTATACTCTTTATATAGAAAGCCGTGGAAGTCTCAAGAATATTACATTTCCTTATTATTTTTAATATTTGAAGCAGTAAAACGCTTCAAGTGATTCATACTCATTTTTTTCAATTTCAAGAACTGGTAAAACGCTCTTATAAATTCCCCTCCCCTTTGTCTCTCTTTCTCTCTTTCTCTCTCTTTCGGATTAGAGCAGTAAAACGCTTTGAGTAATTCACTCATTTCTCGGTCTCTATTATTATTTGAAGCGATAAGGCTCTTCGAGAGATTCAAATCTCATTTATTTAATTTTATTTTTTTCCTCTTCCCTTTTCCTCACTTATCCCTTCCAATGCAAATATAAATGCTCTTCATCAATTTCGTTATCATAACTTCTTAAATTAAAAAGGAAAATTTCTAACGGAGATGATAAAGCGCAATTACCATCGGGTCGAAGGAAGCGAACTAAGATTGTACTAAAAAAAAGGGAGATCCTGATAATCGTGAAAAATCAGTCGGGAAATTTCATCTCCGAAGAAACCCATGCTGAGCTGGAGAAGACCCACAAAAAATCAATTATTCGGGAGAAGGTCTCACCCTCAGCGAGTGGATTTGACCGAGGACGATCCTTTGTCCCTTCTAACCACAGATTTCAAATTTCCTTCTCCTTCTTACTCTCCTACCCTGATAGATTCTTCACAGCCCGCAATTCCTCCTCTCTCTTTCTCTCCAGTCTCTTCTGAGGACAACAGATCCTTCGACGAGATTTTTCAATCACTTGAAAATCTCGCCGAATCTGCAAAGTTCTCCCTCCCTTTGACCACACCACCCACATACACTCACATACACATACACACATATTGTCAGAAAACCTAGATATTAGCTTAGTTTTTAGTATTATTATTGATAGCGTACACACACACACACACACGCACGCACACACGCACACACAAACACACACACACACACACACGCACATACATACAGGATGTAAAAAAAGTTCTGGACCCCTTAAATATCATGAAAAGTAATTATTTTTGAGAAAAATGTTTTATAGAAAAGTTGTAGGGTTGAAAAGGATCTTGACTGACCTTATCAATTTGACTTATCAGGGTCAAGTCAAGGTCAAATCGATTTTTTTAAGCAAAACTCCCTATTTTTGATTTTAGAATCTAATAGCTGAATACAGGAGCTTTCCAAACATTACAATAAAGCCTCTTTTTAGTCAGTTCTTTTCAAATCATGAGAGTTAAAAGTTACGGCAACCGCCGGCATTATTTAAGGTAGACATTACGGAGAGAATGCCCAACTGGATTTATGAGTCATGTATGTGCCCGCGAATGTCTGTATTCCTATCTTCTCGTCCCTCCTACCTTTTCCTTCTCCTTCCCTTCCCCCCTTTCCTTCCTACTCCTTTCTATTCCCTCTCTCTCCTTCCCACTTTTTCAACAAAGCTGGAGACTACATAAGCTAGAAATCTTTCCTGTCAAGTTCACTCTTTCTGTGACCTGCGATTGAGAAGGTATACTTTTTTGTAATACTCCATTCTGAGATTGCTTATCGCCACATAGTTATCTTTGTTTATAAAGTATTTATTTAAAATATTTTATAATGTTTACTGAACATGAGCGTATATTTCTTTTAATGATGCGAGGATGGAGTGATCGTAGGAGGTCTTACGCATGTGACAGAACTAAATCAACTGTTATTCGCACTGTACAACGTTTTGAAAAAATGGGTTTTGTAAAAGACCGTAATAGACAAGGTAGACTAGCAATAGCGACAAATCCTGATAAAAGATTGAATGTTCTACAGTCTTTTATCGAAGATCCGCGTAATTCAATTCGCAAAGTTGCACAACACGACATCGATCCTATGCCAGTTCATAAAATTCTGAAAAAGGAGAAATTTCATCCATATAAGATCCATCTGACGTAGGAACTATGTGAAGATGATTTTGATCGTCGCATTGAATTTTGGGAAAATATGATATTAAATATCGATAGAAATATTTTATTTGTAGTCAACATTATTTTTTCAGATGAAGCTACTTTTGAGCTAACCCGGAATGTAAATCGATATAATTGCAGATATTGAAGCGATGAAAATTTGATGTACGAGGCACATACTCAGAATCAGCAAAAAGTCAATGTATGGGCTGGAATTTTAAATGAAGTCATTATTGGGCCTTTCTTTATTGAAGGTAATTTAAACACTGACAATTACTTAGCCATGCTTCAAGATGAAATAGTTCCGGCAATCCGATCGCTCGTCAAAACTTCAATGACATTTGATTCCAGCAAGATGGGGCGTCACCTCATTATGATTTACGAGTACGCCAATAACTGAATGAAGTTTTTTCGAATAAGTGAATAGGAAGGAGTTACACTGAATGGCCAGCATGATCATTTGAACTAAATCCATTCGACTATTTTTTGTGGGGAAATTTAAAGGGAAAAAATTTTAATACTAAATTTTAAAATTTTAATGATTTACGTCAACGAATAATAAATGAATTTAGAATCATGCCTCGCGAATTCTGTAGAAATGCAGTCTTAAGTTTTTATAATCGTCTAGCACATTGTCAGACTGCGGAGGGACGCCAATTTGCTATAATATGTAATATTCTTTTAATCCTAGCCATACTAGGATATGACGTATCTAATGCGATTTTTCACATTGCAATTCAGACTTTAACTTTTTATGATGTAATTTAAGAATAAAATATTTTTTGTTTCATTTTTTTTATTTGTTCTTGTCTTTCTCTAGAGATATCAATTTTGAATGTGATAAGTTAAAAATATGTTTTCTATTCAGAGATATAACTTGACGAAGTCCCAGATCCCAGTGGGGGGTCTAGCCGAGAAAGTAACTAAAAACTGATAAGTAAGGCGATGGGTTAAAGGAACGAATGACAGTTGATTTAGATATACTATTGTCTTTATTTCTAAAAGATTGATTGAAAAGTCTTTTCGCATGCGTAAAACCTCCTATGATTATCCCATCCTCGCATCATTAAAAGGGATACAAACACCTTAGCTTAGGTAATGCTAATGCCGCGGCGGTTCCATAACTTTCAACTCTCATAACTTGAAAAGTAGTGATTAAAAACAGGGTTTATTATAGTGTTTTGGAAAGCTTTCGACCTCAGCTATTAAATTCTAAAATCAAAAATAGGATGTTTCGTTTAAAAATATCGATTTGATCTTGACTTGACCTTGGTCGCGCCATCCAAGGTCAAATAAGTCAATAAATCATTTTCAATCCTACAACTTTTGTATAAAACATTTCTCTCAAAAATAATTACTATTAAGATATTTATGGGATCCGGGACTTTTTCTACACCCTGTATATATATATATATATATATATATATATATATATATATATATATATACATATGTATATACACAGTGCGACAAATATGTTCCCGGACACGACCTCACGGACCACACCTCAGCAACCAGTGGCTACATCTATGCGTTCAAACATGCATTTTAAAGGTTGAACATTTTACTATCATCTGTCAAAGTTTCATTCATTTTGGTTGACATATAACGAAGATATGACAGTTCATGTTAAACAAGATTTTGGTCGAGATAGAAATTTTAATATGGAACAAAGAGCAGTGATTAAATTTAACGCAAAACTTGGTAAAAGACTTGGTCAGAAATATTCCGATCGATGCAACAAGTTTACGGCAGTCAATGTCTAGGTCGTACAGCTGTTTTTGAGTGGCATAAGCGTTTTTTGGAAGGCAGAGAGACCCTTGAAGATGACAAAAAATCAGGACGGCCAATTTTGGTTCGAACACCCGAAATGATCGAAAAAGTACACAGTGCGACAAATATGTGTACGGTTCGAATCGTTTCTCTACTGATATTTCAAGCCTCCTCCATCATTTTTAGTGATGCATTGCGATCGTTTGCAACAAAATCACTTTTTCGATCATTTCGGGTGTTCGAACCAAAATTGGCCGTCCTGATTTTTCGTCATCTTTAAGAGTCTCCTTCCAAAAAACGCTTATGCCACTGTACAACCTAGACATTTACTGCCGTAAACTTGTTTCATCGATCGGAATGTATTTATATATATATATATATATATATATATATATATATATATATATATATAAATGTCTATAAATGAATGTAAGCAATTACTTTTTTGAAAAGCAATAGTAATTAACATTTATTTCGGCACCCTTCCGATTCGTTTCATCTTCCCAAAGAACGACCTTATCCCTGATCAAATAAAATTAAGTTTTTTGACCTAAAAAAGAAGGTCGACGGATGCACGGTCGCAGATCAGGTAGTAACGTCGCGTATCGACGTTGATCCACATTTGGAACCCATTAAAGTGCTTCCTATTTATGGCACGCGCCTTCGGATCGATAACTACAAGAGTGGAGTTTGTTCTGTTCTTCCCTAGCCCTCCTCCACTCCTAATTCCTTCTTTCGTTCAAGACAAAAAATCCTGGGGCTTGGACGTAACAGTATATATATTTGTGATTTATTTATTTAGTTTTAATTTCTCCTCAGCTCAAATATAAGTGTAATGTCATCCTCTCAAATTGTATATGATAAGACGCGCTGTAATGGGGAAGAACAAACGAATAAGCCATCCACAGAGAAAAATTTTTCACAAACAGCTATAAATGAAATATTTACTTGCTCGACTCATGTTAAATATATGAATTCACAACGCTATGGATGTTCGTAAATTTGAGAAATCCAAAAACATGGGTTTATCCGTTTTTTCATCTTTATGAATAAGGAAATCCAAGACCCATTATTGATACGTATCAATATATGATATAATACTATACGATAATCATTACTCTCAACTTCACACCTAGGACATATTAGCGCGAAAATTATTAGTGCAAGTTTCCACATTGCGGAAACTAAATTCTCGATTGCAAATTAAATGTACGAGCGGTAAACAATTACGCCCTTACGAAAAAATACTATTAGTGACACTATAGCACTAATAGTATTTTCGCTAGTGTCACTTTTAGTGCTAATAGTGCTAATGGTATCACTTTTAGTGCTAGTCATGTTACTGTTAGTACTAATAGTGCTAGTAGTGTCACTTTTAATGATAATAGTGCCACAGTATTATTATTAGGCTCATTTTTATCAAACTTTTGTTCATTAACCGGTTTAATACTTCGCAAGATTTTACCTAATGCTGAGTTTAGATACCCGCTAGAGTATCATCCAGATATCACCCTATCTTTGTTTTTATTATACATTAGACAAGAATGATATGACATTCTGGGAGTATTCAGGTGGGAATCTGAATACGCCTTAATAAATTTCCGAAATTTATAACTTCTATGGAAAAGAAATTTTGGTGATCTGTAAGGAATTCTGCGAAGTTACTAAACCGTTAGAACTAAACAATCAGAATTTAATAAAAATAAGTTTTAGTGTTAATAGTGATACTATTAGTGGTATTTATATCTTAGTCAAAATAAATTAAGAATTTTATGGAACATCTTTATAAACATACGTACATATATATTTATGCAAAACATGTAAAATATAACGTTCATATTATTCAATACGTAAATATTATTTATTTTTTGTCGCTGATTTTACTCGTATTTTCCGTGGAACAGCATTGTTCCACATTTTTGCTGGGCTGATTTTTTAAAAACAGCCTTTGCTTCCTTTATATTGTTAGGTAGAAATTTATTAAAAACATATTTTAGAAAAAATAATATTTTTTATTAAGTGTACAAATTTGCTTCCGCCGTTTTCCTATAAATGGCTTTAACGGTAAGTGATCGAAATAAATAAATCGTAGACGTTATACAATAAACTGGACATCTGTCAACATAACCCCATAGAAACATTAGTCGATTTGTGTCTGCATCATAAAGTTATTCTCGATTAAAAATGTCAGTTTACGAGCCAAATTCTCATCATTTGCGGGAGGTTTTAATTTTCTGCTTCAATATGAAGAAATCTACGGCTGAGGCTCATCGAATGCTCTCAAATACTTATGGTGAGGCCGTTATTAATGAAAGAACGTGTCGTGAGTGATTTTAACGCTTCAAAAACGGTGATTTAAGTCGAAGACCGTATAGCGGTGGAAGAGAGAAGGTTTTCGAAGATGCAGAATTGGAGGCATTACTTGATCAAGACTCATGTTAAAATCAAGAAGAATTGGCACGATCATTGAGAGTGACTCAACAAGCCATTTCAAAACGCCTCAAAGTCATGGGAATGATTCAGAAGCAAGGAAATTGGATGCCGTACAAATTGAAGCCAAGAGATGTTGAACGGCGTTTGTTTGCTTGAAAGGCAAAGACGGAAGGGATTTCTGCATCTCATTGTGACTGGGGACGAAAAATGGGTTCATTATGATAACCCCAAGCGCAGAAAATTATGGGGAATTCTCGGCCATGCTTCCACGTCGACGGCCAAACCGAATATTCACGGCTCCAAGGTTATGCTCTGTATTTGGTGGGACCAGCTTGGCGTATTATGAGCTGTTAAAACCGACTGAAACAATCACAGGCGATCAGTATCGAAATTGATGCGTTTGAGCCGAGCATTGAAAGACAAACGGCCGCAATACAACGAGAGACACGATAAAGTGATTTTGCAACATGACAATACTCGACCCCATGTTGCGAAAGTGGTCAAGACATACTTGGAAACGTTGAAATGGGAAGTCCTATCCCACCCGCCGTATTCTCAAGACGTTGCTCCCTTTGACTATCACTTGTTTCGATCAATGGCACACGGCCTGACTGACCAGCACTTTCGGTCTTATGTAAAAGTAAAAAATTGGATCGATTTGTGGATCGCCTCAAAAGATAACCAGTTTTTTCGACGCGGGATTCGTAAATCCCCTGCCCGAAAGATAAGAGAAAATAGTGGCCAGCGATGGAATCATAAATGTATAACCAATTTTTTACAATAAAGCTTCGAATTTCGGAAAAAAAAACGGCGGAAACAAAGTTGTACACCTAATAATACAGTCGCTTGGTAAGTTCACCATGGATTAAGCTAATTGCAATGATTGTTTTTAATTCGAAACCACTCCAAATCAATTGAAATCGATTAAAAAATGAAATGGGTATAAAATTTATCAATAAAGTTCAGGCGCTGGTTTATTCTTGTGTTCACATTAAGCATAAATACATCATCGATCACATAATTAATATTTCGATAAATCTGTGCGAGAGCGCACCGCGCGGAAAAATTCGAGTGAGAGTTCGGCGCACGGCTGGTATGATGCACGACAGTAAAATCAACTCAGTTTCTTTGTAATTTAACAAAAGAATTTCTTTAATATATTCAGTTACAAAGTCAAAAGATATAATTAATTAAAGATTAGATTAACAGAATATTAAATGCGGTCACCTTTTCCAAATTGAGTTTGGAATCGCGGTGATGGAAAATCTCGGCGATTTTTCTCGACGCTTCTCGAAAGTTTCGGTTTATAGCGATTTCACTAAACGGTTAGCACGGCGATTTTACGAAGCGAGATTATGACTCTAAGAACTCTAAGAACTTTTTGGAAGTAAGAAGGAGGACGGCGAGATCGAAGCATTTATTGCTTTCGACCTGAGCTTTCCCTTTTGGGAAAAATCCAATAAAATTTTGCCACAATCTTAATTATTACGTGGCATTAGGTGTACAGAATTGATTGGCGCTTTGAATTCTTTTCTAGCGACGTTCAACGTAACAGTCATGCGCGGCAGAAAATCCGTGCGTGGGATTGGTGACAGCGCGTGACGTATTCGTCAGAGCGCGGCGCTCGCGTGCGCGAATTGAATCGTTCTAGAACTTTCGATTGTCCGTTGCCGGTAACGACAGCTTGTTTGCGTGTAACGAATTGTTTTTAAAAAGAACAAAGAACGACGAATTCGATGATTTTAATGAGGATTAAGATCATGCTCGAGATGAAATCACGAGCTCAATTTATGCATGCGTTCAATGACAATTAATGTCGGTCGACTGACAGAATTCTTGCTTTTCTTTCGAATTACCGATCTCGAACAAATCATTTTCAGCAGATTAATTTTTTATCCGATAATGATATATTAATTGTATCCAAACACGGTATTACAACTTTTGATTTCATATTTAAAATAAATATAAAGCTTAGAAAAATGAAATGGCCTTCAAATAATAGACCAATAAATTTTTTATTTAAATATAAAATGAATTATATTAATTATTATTTCATAAAAATGACTGTTAATCTAAGAAACTGTACTACATAAATATTGTAAAAACTTATATTTTTATATTATTATTATTGTAATAAGATTATTATTGTAATAAAGAATTACAGTTTTGCAATGTTGTAGAATATTACAAACATATTATTGACATTTTGCAGGCATATTGTTAATTTCTGTAATATCTCTGCAATGTTACATTGCAATCTGCAATATTGCAACATTGCAGCAATATTGCTTCAATCTTCTGTACTATATGAGATCAGTTAATCGCTAACAATCATAAACGATTGATTATTCGGCGATTGAAAATCACACGAAGAAAAAAACACGTCTGTAAGTCCGTACACAACACAACATGTGTTTACGTGCGGTAAGCTGCTGACTGACTTTCTTGATTATAAGTACAGCGAGTGCAGTTCACGCAGCGCCTCAATGAACTGCACTCATTGCACCCATAACCAAGAAAATCAGCTGCTTGCCGCATATAAATACATATTGTATTGTATATGACTTACAAGCATAGTTTTTCGTATGATTTGCATTTACCCAATAATCAATCGTTTGTGATTGTTACTGATTAACTGATAAATCGGTTAATAAATTCCTCTTGTTATCAAGTATGTAAATATAATCAAATTGTGTTAATATGTTGAAACGTGACAATTTATGCTGACCCAAAGTGAATTAAATTACAATATTTTGGAAATGTCTCAGAAAGGGTCTATAATAATCTGCAATAAAATGTAGGGATTTCTATTTTAAAAATTCAAAGTGACCTCGTCTTAACCTTAGCAACGCCATCCAATGTCAAATAGATGTAATCAGTAAATAGACTTTTTTAAATCCTATAATTTTTATCTAAAACATTTTTTCGTATCTTTTATAATTTTTTAGATATTTGTTAAAGTTAAAATATATTTATGTATACATATATGTATACAAGGTGTCCCATTTTAAATAATGCATTAATATTTCTATGATAGATACGGAAAAATGTTTCAAACAAAAGTTGTATAGTTTGGAGGGGGATATAAGACAGTATCATTGATTTGACCTGGCGTCGCCAAGATCAAATCAAGAGCATTGATTTTTTTTAATGAAATATCCTATTTTTGGTAATAGAATTTAATAGTTGGTGTCAAAAGCTTTTCAGAACAGTGTAATAAAGTTATTTTTCATTATATACTTTTCGAGTTACAAGATTTGAAAGTTACAGTACCGCCGGCATCAGTATTACACAAGATGCTGTAACTTTCAAGTATCATAATTTAAAAAGTAATTAATGAAAAAAGATTTTTTTATAGCGTTTTGAAAAGCTCTCGACACCAGCTATTTTGCCATCAAAAATTAGATGTTATTAAAAAAAATTGATGTGACCTTGACTTGACCTTGGCAATGTCACCCAAGGTCAAATCAAATAGTATCTTTTTACCCCCCGAACCATACAACTTTTGTTTGAAACATTTTTCTATATCTACCAGTTTTCGAAAAATCTTAATGCATTATGTAAAATGAGACACCCTTATACATACATATATTTTTTTGGGACACTCTGTATATATATATATATACAAGATGTCCCAAAACAATTTCCGCATTCAGAGTACAGGACATGAAATTTGCGTTTACTCGAATAACTTCAACCTGTTCTCGTGCAAAAATTATTTGTCGACACGATTTTGCTACAAGAAACAGTTGTTTGTTTTAACATAAAATATCAGGTCCTGTACTCCGAATGCGAGAATTATAAGACCTGCATCTCAACCATCGTACAATACTTTTATAGCATATTCTAGAAAAGTGGAGTAGAAAGTCCTAATACGTAAATGTCGAATAATATAATAATTCTTGAATTATAATTGATCAAAGATAGTTTATAATTCAAAAACTGTTACAAAAACATATATCATCGACATTTTCATATTAAAATTTTCATCTTAGAATGTTCCAAAGAATCAAGAAATAACAATAAAAACTATAGAAGTAAAATTTTTTTGATTTTTAAGCAGTTAAAGTAAGTTTATAATTTAAAAAATTATTGTAGCCACATTTTCATTTCAGGATTTTTATTCTACTTTATCTCTAAAATATCGTTATGAATGTACAAAATATTCTGTGAAAATATTGTAAAATTTAATAAATGTGAGACATCCTATATGTATACATGTATATTTATGTACATATGTATATATTTATAAATTTTATATTAAATAAAATATTTTTATATTTTCTGAGGTACCTTCAACGACTGTCCCAGAAGCTCTTTCGATCGTCATGTTCGCGTGTGGCTCAATAGTTCAATTTTACATGTTATGTTCTTGCGTTCAACAATTACTAGACGCGGTTAGTAGTAATTTAATTAAAAAAGACCTTACAAAATTAAAAAAAAATATATATATATATATTAAATACTAAATACATAAAACGTATTACTCAAAAGAGTTGTTGTTTAATATAATTGATTTATATATATATATATATATATATATATATTATATAAAATTAAGTTTAAAATTAGAAATAATCTAATACACAGTGCGACAAATATGTTCCCGGACACGAACCACATCTCAGCAACCAGTGGCGACATCTATGTGTTCAAACATGCATTTTAAAGGTTGAACATTTTGCTATCATCTGTCAAAGTTTCGTTCATTTTGGTTGACATATAACGAAGATATGACAGTTCATGTTAAACAAGATTTTGGTCGAGATAGAAATTTTAATATGGAACAAAGAGCAGTGATTAAATTTAACGCAAAACTTGAAAAAGTGCATCAGAAACATTCCGATCGATGCAACAAGTTTACGGCAGTCAATGTCTAGATCGTACAGCTGTTTTTGAGTGGCATAAGCGTTTTTTGAAAGGCAGAGAGACCCTTGAAGATGACAAAAAATCAGGACGGCCAATTTTGGTTCGAATATCCGAAATGATCGAAAAAGTATGTGATTTTGTTGCAAACGATCGCAATGCATCATTAAAAATGATGGAGGAAGCTTTAAATATCAGTAGAGAAACGATTCGAACCATATTACATGAAGATTTGGGTAAAACGAAGGTTTGTGCGAAGGTTTGTTCCACACACATTAAGAAGCGATCAAAAATCAGCGAGAATCAATTATTCCAGAGACATCGTTGCAGCCGCAGAAAATAATCCAAACTTCCTAAAATCAATTGTTACGAGTGATGAAACATGGTGCTTTCAATATGATCCAGAAACTAAGCGTCAAAATGCGGAATGGAAGTCAAAAAATTCATCACAAGCAAAAAAAGTATGAAAAGTTCCATCAAAAATCAAGATAATGCTCATCACATTCTTTGATAGCAAAGGTATTATCCACAAAGAGTTTGTTCTAACTGGCCAAACAATTACTGGTGCATATTATCTCGAAGTTTTAAAGCGATTGATGGGCAGAATTCATCGTATTCGCCCCAAATATCGTGATTTGAGAAAATTGGTCTTTGTTGCATGATAATGCACCAAGTCACACTTCATCGATTGTCCGTCAATGTTTGGCTCGAAATTGTGTCTGTGTTAAACCATCCACCGTATTCACCTGATTTGGCCCCCTGCGACTTCTCATTATTCCCAAAATTGAAATTGAAATTGAAAGGACGCTTTTTTGATGACATTCCGACCATCCAATCAGTTTTTACACAGGCACTAGAGGCAATTCCGCAAACTGAGCTAGAACATGCATTTGAATCACTATTGAATCGCTGTAACAAGTGTATTGAAGCCAGAGGAGAATATTTTGAATAATAAAACCAAAAAATATGCATATTGTTGTTTCAATTATGATTTTCAGGCCCTGTCCGGGAACATATTTGTCGCACTGTGTAGGTTGTAATGAATAAAATTTCAATAATCAAATTGTAAAAAAGCAAAGGAGCTACGCTTGTTGTTCGCTTTGTTATGCTTGTTTTACAATATTTATATGTTTATTATAGACTAACAATTGCATACCTACATACACTCACCGATTAAAAGATTGCAACAGATTTTTTCTATGGTTTTTGAATGCAGCCTACTCATCGAGCGATTGGTTTTTACTTACGGATCCATAAGTAAGAATGGCTTGGTGAGTAAACTGTATGCCGAAACCCATTAAAGAAAAGTGTTGCAATCTTTTAGTCGGTGAGTGTACATACAGACGTTTCAATCTTTTCACATCAGATCCTCTTCAGAGTAATAAAATTATCCCTACTATTTTTACATATCAAAACTTTCGTAAAATCAAGATTCTATCGAGATTCCTGTACTTCGAACGCTTCAATTATCATAAATGAATTTATCTATAATCCGTTGTGGCGAATGTTAGTGCCGGTGTAGTATTAAACATGAAGTATCGAATGCAAAGACTGAACATCTCAACTCCTAAGATCTTGTTCTATACTGAATTGGATGTGTAGAATTTTTATTTATTGCTTTATCAAAAGTAGAAGTTAATTATGCAGTGTAAGGGACTATCCTCCAATGGCCTTGATCTTGACATGTTATCAAGGTCATGAATCCGACTGACCTTGAACAAATTTTAGCTGTTGTTCGTTGTTCATTAAAAAATTGTTAACAAAAAAGTTCACTTAGTGTTATGATCTTCTATATTGCTTAATTGAAGTGGAAATATGTAATCTTAATATCTTAGATGATTCACTTAGTTTAATATTAAAAATTCACAGATATAAAAATCCTTCAACATTACTGTTAACAACAGACTACGATGAATGTTTGTCAAGAGGATTTTTATCTTTGTGAATTGTTAATATTACACTAAGTAAAAAAAAAAGTAATTGTTAGTCTACAATAAATATATAAATATTGTAAAACACAAATAACAAGCGTGGCTCCTTTGTCTTTTTACAATCGATTATTTGAATATATATAATTATTTATTATTGTTATATATTTAATTTAGAGTCAGCAAATGACAAATAAAGCATTTCACGAAAAGTGGTATCAGTTTGGACCATCTGTAAAACGTACATTTATGTTAATGATATTAGGTAATAATTTAGAATGCAAGCTTTCGATGTGCGACAAATTTAATTTATCTCTACCATCATTCATGACAGTAAGAATATATTTTATTTTTACAAGTAAAAGTGTTATCGAACATAATTTGTTTCAAATTTTTTCTGACGATTTTTTAGATCTTAAATCAATCATATTCGATTGCTCTTCTACTTCTACGAGTACATGAATAATAATGAAGAATATTTGTATAAATTATTTAAATGCGGCACTTTTGCGAATGCTTATTTTTCAAATTAATAAAATGTTGAACAATTTAATTAAAATTAATGAAATTATATTAGAAGTATGCGCAATTATTATAAGATAACTTCATTAAAATATTATTAAAAGACAATGAAAATGTATAAATTAGAAATAACAATATATCTCAAATAAAAATTTTGCTTATGTACTATATATAATATATTCATGGATTAATTATGTATACGAGGGCAAATCAATAAGTACCCGTGTTTCAAGACAGGCGACATTGCTGATGCAAGTTGACATTACCATCGTGTACTATCATTTTTCAAACGACTCCATACAAAATTTTAGAGTGATTCATGCAATAGTCTTGATTTGACAGCAATTTGTAATGAGCGTGTTTTCCGATCCAATGGAAAAAGAGTAATATGATTCGTTTCTTATTTTTGAATGGAAAAAATGCGAAGAAATAAAAACGAAGTTGGATGCCATCTATGGGAACTCTTCACCATCTATGACAACCATCAGATATTGGTTCAATGAATTCAAACGTGGTCGTTCGTCTGTTTTTGATGAGGAGCACCCAGGCCGCCTGGCAGACGTGGTTACTGAGAAAATCCACGACATGGTTTGAAAAAGTCCACGATATGATTTTCGCTGATCGCCGAACGAAAGTGAAGTAGCAGAGGCCATAGGCGTGTCGTACGGAACGGCATTCAATATTTTGCATAACTTGGGAATGAAAAACCTATCGGCCCGATGGGTGCCGCAATCAGGACAATGCACGAGCTCACTCTTCCGCAGTCGTCACAGCCAAATTGGTCGAATTGCGCTACGAATTGCTGCCGCATCCACCGTACTCTCCGGATTTAGCCCCCTTTGACTTCTTCTTGTTTCCAAACTTGAAAAAATGGCTCGGTGGAAAAAAATTGACGTCGAATGAGGAGGTCATCGCCGAAACAGAGGTCTATTTTGCAGAGTTCGACAAATCGTATTTTTCTGAGGAATTAAAAAAATGGTAGAAGTGTTGTAAAAAGTGTATCCTCCTAAAAGAGGATTACGTTGAAAAATAAAAAAAATTTTTGTGGAAAGCTTGCGTCTTCATTACTAACACGAATACTTATTGATTTGCCCTCATATACTCATGGATGTACACTAAAAATAGATATTCTAAATCTAATGTAAAAAATATTTTATTCAAAATACTAAGTAAACATTTCTTTGTTTAATATAAACATTTATTGTTTGTAAATATTTATTCAAAAGAAAATATTGAATCAAAAAAAAGAAAAAAGCACTTAAATCAAATAATATATGTTTACATGATATATGTTTAATAAATATTTATATAATTTTATAATAAGGAAATATTCACTTAGTACTGCTTAAGAAAATATTACTTATATTTAAAAAATTTTTTTTCTATACATAATATTATATCTTCGCATAAATTTATAATCAAGAATCATCAAGATTCAATCATATAATCAAGATGAATAGAAGTATCTATAGCCAAATTCTAATTGTTTACTCATTTAACTTTTTATTTTAGAAATCATCTTTCTCATAAATTATCTGATATTAAAATTTATTAAAATACTATCATTTATTTGCTTCTTGATAATAATACCTTATGTGCAACTGCAAAAATATTAAAACATATATGTATTAAATAAGTACTCAACAAGCGATTTCACTGATTTAACCGTTGAGCAGCTATTATATAGTGAATGAGAATTAAGTTGTTGAATTATTTGCCAAAAGAACTGTGCACGCCCGTGATAGCATTTTATAGAACATACAAAACAGCACATTTTATGGCGATTTCATTTTTTACATATTAATCAGCAATTTCCATCGACACGAGTATTAGATAGTGCGATTCAGTTAAATAATAAATTTTACATCTCCGCGACTATCGACAAAGCAACTATCGAAAGATGCCTCAGCATTATTTTATAATCATGCTTGATAAAATAATCACTTCTGAGACATTCTGTTATCTTTCTCTCTTTATGATATTTAGAAATATAAATTAGTTTATTATACAAATGTAAAGTACATTTTTGTTAGGAAGACAAATTACAGACTTATTTTATCACTTGCACTTCATTTAAGACAACTGAACGTATACTCAGGTGACTAGTAATTCTTTTCAACCATGTTTTTATTTAACTTTTAAAACTAAATTAGTGTAATTATAAATTTATAACTAAATTAGTATAATTATATACTTTCACTTCTTGTTTTACAGAAAAATAAACCAAATTAGATTTTTTAAAGAAGTAATATAGAAAGTTTACTTTAAAAAATTCACTTAAAAATGTACGTTTTGTGAAATGATATTGATACATCCAAAATTTAATATAGGGGAGACTGGGGCTAGTAGACTCATTTTTCAGTTTCGAATTTTTACAGACGAAATTAAGAGACTTATCGGAAAAATAAATTCTACAGCAGTTACTACATACATTTGATAATATCTACATACATTATCTAATAATATTTTAATAATAAGAGAAAACTGATATCTAATATGAAAAGAATGCATTTTTTTAATGCATGCCATCTCAGTCAATTAGCCCCGGGATCAGAATAGAGTGACTAATGGATAGTTTGACTAAAACTAAATTATTGACTAAAATTAAAACTAAAGTAATGGATAGTTTGACTAAAATTAAATTATTAAAAGAAAGATTAATATATTTTAACCTATATTTTTGACTATATATTAATGAAACTTTTATAAAAATATATTTTGAGCACAAATATTCGCTTCACAGGACAGAACGATGTTTTTTTTTTGCTAAATTCGTTCGTTTCGTGCAAAAATACATCGAATGAGCCTAGTTTTATCTAGATTGAACGTGAGAGAACTAAACTTATAAGTCTTATAACATTTATCAGACAAATTTCTTTAAAGGAATCAAATATTGAATAGATACTATAAGTTATCATTAAATGTATAACCCCATGCTGTAATTAGCTTGTCATCTGTTCATTTTTTAAAAATATTAACAATATACGATTACAAAGGCAGATAAACAAAAAAATCTGTTTTTTGACTTTAGGTGGGTTCCGAGTTACTCATGAAGTACGTAGACTGCACAGGAAGTCGTTCCGAATTAGTTATTGCGCGCTTCGAAAGCGCTTCGAAATTACTACGAATTTCTCAGATTGTACAAACCGTACTGAATTCTTAGCACTCCTCGCAGCGCATTGACTGCTTTTTTGACTTATGGCAGTTGATGCGTCTTGCAGTCTATGCATTCATATGTAATTTAAAACGAATATTTGTGGTACTGTGACTTTTAAGTGGATCGGAAATCTTTCTAAGGACTCTAAAGAAGAACGAATATTACTGGGAAGAAGAAGTCGAAACAAATAACTTGAAGCTTTAGAAGTTGTTTATTTTATATTATAATTAGTTTATTTTGTCTTAATTAATTACGAATTTGGAAGTCAAGCTTTTCAAAGTTTAATGTTATATTACGACCGTCCACCAGTTTGAAGCCTGTCGCAGACTCGAGCCGAGAAAATGAGAAAACATCACGCAAGATTCCGAATATGGAATGAAAGTTTTGAATGGAGAAAGTGATAAAGATATATGTATGGATATAGAGTATAAGGAATAAAGATTTTGTTAAGATAGTTTAAATTGGTTATGTAAGGAATTACGAATAAGATTATTCTTATATATATATTGATATAGAAATACATAAATATATAGCGTTGATTATTTTGTTTTACCTATATTGCAATAAAATATTAAGAAGGGCTAAAAGGGCAGATCATAAATCGATTTTGTTTTGTTAATATTGTGAGCTATTATATTTGGAGCCGAAAAGCTTATTTTTGTTTTGTGTTAATTAGTTTGATACCGCCGAAATGGTGAGAAAATATAAAGTATTATACCTGAAGGGGATAATTATGTTTTGTTTATTTGTTAATGCAATTATTACCACCAAAGAAGATTTAATTAGATTCTTTGTTTAGCTTATATCGGCGATTAAGATGGAGGCTGACGGTCAGAAATGGTCGTAGACGGGAAACCTTGAAAAAACCCACCGTTAAAGTAACATGGGAAGCGTTAGAAAGTGGGATACGACTCTCAGGCTTCATGATCGACTATAATGACGATGTTCAAGGGAGTAAAAAGGGAAACTTACAGCCAGACGGGGAAAATGTACCGTTACTATAAGTATCTGGGCCAAAGGATGATGATCGTGGCAAATTTTAAAAAAAAGATCGTGAGTAATTCTCCAACTCCTGAGCATCGGCACGGGTTGTTGGATTCGAATGACAATTGGGGATACTGATCTGTATGCGTCGAGAAGAGAATTAACGGTGGGATTTTAAGTTCTGACGGTGAAAAAATCATAATCACGTCAATTTGGAGTTGCCCACCGTTAATTCGAATTATCTTCCGTAGAAAAGAAGCGTGCGAGGTCTAAGATACAGCAGCAAGGGATGTTTACCGGAACGACGGTAAACGGTTGAGAAGTGAGAAAAGAGTTGTTCAAGAACATGTAAATAGTTATTATCTTGTTACAATAAATGGTTATAAACTCATATCACGAAATGAGTGTTGATTATTACGCGAACCTTTGGTCTTTTAGTATTAAGGTATTGCTACTTATAATCTACGCCGAAGTAGTTGCACAAAAGGTCACGAGATACGGGTGGATTTTAAAAAATGAAGGAGCTCTATCGTTCTTAGATAAAAAAACGTGGCGACTGGTGACTATCAGTATTTAACTGAAATCAGACTGTCGGAGCAAATTTGGTTACATACATGTCAGGGCATGCACAGGCTATATACATCGTAATCTCGGGGACGTTTCCATGGACCTGCTATGAGGTGTTTCGTTAGGACTATGCGAGTGGCCTAAAGGCCCACGTAAAAGAATAATTCGCGACTGTGACAAGACGCGGGGCAAATATTAATAGATTGTAACGGTTTTCAAAAAATTTGCGAAGGCAAAATGAACGTGTGTAGAAAACACGATTTATATAAAAATGTTATGCCGAATTTTGCGTGAAGGACCGAGATACGATAATTATAAAAGCGAAAAACGATAGACTTGATACTAAGTGTAAGCATCAGAGACTCGGATTGAACTGAAATCGGAACTGAAAATCGTTTCGAAACCTTTTTTTTAGTGAGCCGAAACCGAAACCGTATCCAAATTTTGTATAGTTTATAATACCGAAACCGTAACAGAACTGGTAAAATTTTATGGTTTCTTCTTTTTCAGTTTTTTTTTAATTCTTAATTTTTTATCTTTATCCTTGTTCTTAATCTTTGTTCTGTTAATTCTTTCGTTCAAATCATCAATGTTCAATCCAGTATTATCATCGCCAGTTTTCTTAATATAGAATATAAATACTTCCAACACCTCATATGATATAAGAAATCTGACAGAATCGAAAGACATATTTAATGTAAACTTTTTTTAAAATAATACTAGCATTTTTTTTATTTAGGTCCTCGCATGTTGCAAGAATTTATTCTAAGGAATGAAATTCAAGAATACATATGTAAATTTCATGTAATAAGTGAGATTTATCCATAAGAATCAAATAAGTTGTAAGAAAGGATTGAGAGAAATATGCCTAAAATAATGTTCACGTAATTTTTATTTTTTCAATTACGTGATCAATTGAGTCTCTTTTCGACTAGGCTCTTTAGATTGAACGGGTGAACACGCTCTCTCTCTCTCTCTCTCTCTCTCTCTCTCTCTCTCTCTCTCTCTCTCTCCCTGTCTCCCCCCTCTCCCTCCCTCTTCCTCTCTCTCTCCATCTCTCTCCTCCCCCTCCTTCTTCTTAATAGAACAAATTTAAATAAAAAATAAGATAAAGCAAATAAATAGAACCGACAAAAACCGTTAAAAAACCATAACTTTTACAGTTTCGGTTTTCTTTACCAGTAAAAAAAAATCGAAACTGAAACCGGAACATTTATTTGATATTATTTTTATTAAACCAGAACTGGAATTGAATCGATAAAACCTTTCGATCCGGGTTTCTGGTAAGCAAGATACGCTCGATTCGATTTCATTTTTTCGAAATATTAAAGATTTTAAACAGAGGTACTTGGAATACATACTTACACGACTGAATCTTTCTTCGAGGGAATATGCATTATTCGCGGTAGAAGGATTGAAATCACGATATCGCGCCAAAAGCGAAGAAGCCTAGTGAGAATAAATTTATTAATGAAAAAAATTAAAAAAGCCGGAATAAAATAAAATTGGTAAAAATAATAAATCGATTATTGAAGCATAGAAAATTTTTGAATACGGTTGATCGAATCGTGCGAAAGTCTCGCGAGAAAACAGTTCGCGCAAATACGCGGGTCAAGACTAGTCAAACAAACAGTTTCGCCAGAGCATAAACTTTATTACTAAACAGAGGATGTAAACAATAATATCATTATTTTTGAATATTGTAAACGATCGAGAAAATACTTGCGGAATATTCGCGAAAAATACTGAGCATACCGAATTATTCTTAGAATAAGGTCTACTTTTGGGCATTTGTTGAGTTATAAAAAATCAATAGTTGAAATATATCGAGCGAAATACAATAAATAAACGATAGGAAATATCGAACTTGTAGCATTCGCTTGCGATGAAATTTATGACGAGTAGTAGAAAGCGTGAGATAGTATTGGATTCGAATATCGCAAAAAGAAATATATTGTTAGCCGAGAGTATATCCGCGTCACAAAAATCGCAAATGAGTGTGTCGGCGAATTCATTGGAGCTGGTGGAAACGGACGGTCAGACGTGCGAAAACGTTAATAATCTGACACAAATTTGATAGTGCGTTGAATGCAGTAATGCATCGGATGGAAAAATGAAAAAATCATCCGCGAGTGTGAGCGTACAATCACGACACAACGGACGGAGAAGGAAGATGTGAGCCTGGGGAAGTCCGGAGACTTGTTAGGGAGTGAAGTCATGGAGACGTTATGTTGAATAAATTAGCGGCCATAAATGCGCAATTAGCGAAACAAGAGGCGAGTCAGGCCAGAATAGAAGAAGCTGGCAGAAATATAGCGTATGAGAGACTCGGGGAATCAGATGAGGTCATGCTTAGAGTAATGAATTAGTAATTAGTAATTAGTAATTAGTAATTAGTAATTAGTAATTAGCTGTAGAGTAATGAAGAAGATGCAAAAGTCGAATAATATTAGGATTGGAACCGAGAGACAAGATTTAAATAATCGAGATATAGAGCACGTGATCATCGATAATAGAACGGACCATCGATAATAGGATTGAAAAAGGCTCGAGGTTAAAGATTATTTGAAGGGAGACATTCGGAAGAGAAGGACGACAAGGTCGGATAATTAGTCAAACTGCCAAGAGAAAGCTGACTGAAAAATCCATTTGAGGAGTTTATATACATAGCCCGCAAAGACCAACAGAATTCGTTAAGATTTATCAATAGGTTTGAACGAGGGTACTCACGGAGTACGAGGGTGTTGCTATCGATGATCGGTTGCAATACTTTGGACGAGCGTTACGCGACGTTTGAGCTCCAGGAATCAGACTCTTACAAAGAGGCGCGCGAAAATATTTTAGACCATTTCTGGGAAGAAGAGGAGCAAGCTCGATTTCGTCAGAAGATGTACACCGGAAGGTTAGGCCGGAACGCGGAGTGTCCATGTCGGATTATGAGACTGTTAGAGAATACGAGGCAAGCCAAGCTGCTTAACCCATCGATGTCGGAGCACGAAATAATTAGGGCGATCAAAGAACATTTTGAAACGGAAGTGTTGAGAGAAATCCGGACAACTACCATAAGTAACCTCAAAGATTTGGTCAAATTATTGAATAGCATAGAAAGCGAATGCGTACAGTCACGTCGGACTGGCGAGACTAAGTGAAGTGAGCCGGAGGCTAGAAAAGGCAGTGGTCGAACAAATGATATCGAGGCTAGACCAAGGTACCAATGACCAAGTTAATCACGGAAGATATTGGTTTACACAGAAGTTGTAGACAATCGTGGAGTCTTAAATCGTAGGAAACTGACCAATTCTAACAGAGTATTCTTCTTATTTTGATTGTGATTGGTTGATTTCCTACGACTTAAGGCTCCATGACTCCATCTACGATTTCGATGTAGAGGATCCTTTAAAGGATTCTAAAGTCTCCTGTTTTACCACGTAAGCACGTATAATTTTTGTATAAGAAATACTTTTTTCTTTTTCACAGATTCTCAAAAATCCTTTTCCAGGATTAATATTATACGTAAGCATTAATACGTGTCTAGAAAGTGGAATCTATACCGAGAATGATCAAAAACTTCAAAATTGATATATTTTTTTACTATTTCTTAGTGTAACATAGCATCTTAGCTGTCAAGTAGTATAATTATTCATGAAAAAGTATGAAATAAAAGATACTTTATTAGAATGTTTACATTTTTATTTATGTACTACAAATACATTAGAATTGTTTTTAAAGAAGACATTCCAAATTAAAATATTTTAAGTTATAAATAATTAGTGAATTTAAGAATTTTGTAATTTCCATATTTTGAATGTTTCTTTAAAACAGGTTATTGTTAAAATTTTAAGAATTCTAATAAAATCCTCTTACTCATACTCATACGAAATCCAAAATTGATAGAAATTTTCGATTATTGAATCAAAACCTTCTGGATCGATGTTGCGTGTGTGTAAAAGGAAACTTTTTTCTTTGGAATGTTAAAATATTTTTCGGAGATTATTTTGCTTTAATTAAGAATTAAATCGAAAAATATTATAATTTAAATTACTCGTATTGCAAAAATGATTTTATTCTACTTACCCTGTCTTTGTATAAATCTTATTATATGTGTTATAAGCATTGTAAATTTACAAAACAACATATCATTTATATGTGTGTGTGTGTGTGTGTGTGTGTGTGTGTGTGTGTGTGTGTGTGGGGGAGGGGGTGTATATACACAAGATATAAATTCGTGCATGCACGAATACTTAAATACGCAAATAATTAATTGCAAATTGTACAATACGTTTTATTTTCAAGTATTAGTTAGCATTGCATTGACAGATCGTAAACATATTTATAACCCCTCTTTCTTATAGTCTTATAATACATAATACAACTTATCATTTTCATTAAAACAATTGATAGATTTGAAAAAAAATTATTTATTTTAATAAATTGTTTTGTCTGTTTTCTATCTTTCAATGAGAAATGTATGTATTTAAATCAAATATGACATTCCTAGCTTAAATATATTGCCAACAAAAGTTATAAAAACAAATTAATTAATTTAAACAGATGAACAATTCTTTTTTAATGTCAGGATAGAGAGAATGTTGAATAACACTGAAATTCGAAGAATTCATTGATTTAAATCATGTGTTTTATAAAAATATGATTATGTGTTGTCTATCGATCTGTACATTTTATATAACATTTTTCATTTTAAGAAACATAATATTTTGTTAAGATACAAAATTATAAAGATAATCTATTGAAAAGCAATTAAAAATATCTCAAACTACAAGTTTTAAAATTACAACTCACAAATGATGTAGTGGCCTACATCTACCTACTCCAAAAAAGGACCTCCATTTGCTCGCTATCTGCACTGTGTAAAATTTATTTTTTTCAGTAATACAATTATGTTGCACTGAAAAAGAATTATTCATTCGACTGAATTCTTTTAGATTGTTCTTATTTTTTTTTAGTAAAAAAGATGTACTTAAGTCACAAAGAACAGATTTAAATATATATACATACTCCAATTAAATAAATAAGGACTGAATTAATAATTAAATAAAAAATTATTTTCTAAGGTGAAGACTTATATACAGCTTAAATGCATTAACTAATTCCAACTGTATGGTATTACACAGAAAGACCTTTGCTGAATACAGAACATCTTATTTTGTTGGATTTCCAACATTTTTATGTGGAAAATCGAAAGTAACGAGCAACGCAGCAAAAAGTTCTAGCAATCATCTTAATCGTCCTACAAAATTATTTTGATAGTCTAACAAATTTGTTCTCAAATCTGTATCTAGCTAAATTTTTAAATACTTCAATAAAATCGTTCGGATCGTACACATTAAAAATAAGCAAAATTAGCAATAATCTTGGATTAATAATAAAATATAGAATAATAATTAAACATGTAGTATATTACACGAATGTTTCGATTATGTAGTGTTATATTACGAACTCACAAAGCTTATTTCAAATTATCAACTTCAAACCAATTTCTTTTTTAAAATAAACTATACATTTTAAATTTCCATTGGATTGTGAATTTCAAAACGATTTTCAAAACATTCACGAAATTCTGTTTATCTATTACTACTAACGCTTATGACCGCTATTATTCTACAGTTTCTTAAACCATTGTTTTCTTGTTACATTCGAAGAAGCAGTAACAAAGTGACATACCGTTTATATAAGTAAGAAGACAAAGACGTATCTCTGACGTTGATGTAACTAAGAAATTAAAGCAATCAAGCTGTATTTTGCAACATAATTAGTAAGTAAATGATACAAATACTTGACATGTAAGCACACATACGATATAATATCTTCATTATTCTAATTTAAACGACTATGAGACGATCAAAGTTGTTGAAATAAGTAAAACATTTAACAATTTTATAAAATAAGTATTTTATAAAATAAGTAAGTATAATACAATAATGCATGTCAGCTCACAGAATTATCATTAACTCATGAAATATATAAATATATAAAAAAAAAAGAATATTATGAGTTATAATTTTAAATAAGGTTCAAAATGAATACAATTCAACCAGATAAATAAGGCCTAAGAAGTCAGGCTGGATCTATCATGCTGATATTTAATAAAACATGCTCTTTAAATATTCCAAATTCGATCATTTCACTATAATCTTTTTCAGTAGTGCATGTAACTTTACAACATCAATATTTCTCAGATTTAATATTAAATTTACTATTACAATATAATAATTTGTAAATCATTACGCGTAGCTTTCAGTAAAAATTAATTAATTAATTATTTAATAGCCTTGTGTTCCAGTTTTAATTTCGCATTATGGCAGCGGCGCCAAATGGAGATGCTTACACAACTGACGTTCTTCCTTATCGTGTATATCCTTTGGCATCACCGACCCTCTTAGAAATCGCAGAAGGTTTGTACAATTTATTATTTAAATCACCAAACACGGCTTAGTCGATGCATGTGTTACATGATAATAGTTCTGCAAAATGGAATGCAATCCCTGTTCCAACGACTGAACGTCGACATAGCTAGCTGTCCTCATCTAAGTACTGCACCATATAATCTTATCGGAGTAGGTAAGAAATCACAACAAAGCGTGTAATTTTTCATTAAATGGAGTATCTTTAAAAAATGAATAATTCATACAGGATTATGTGGCAACACATCGATAGTAGAACTCTATCCTTTCCAAGAAAATGTACCGTGGAGTCAAAGAACACGGGATTTTCGAGAAATATTCACAACCAGTTGCTGTGATTCCTTTGTTATCGGAACTTCTTACGCTACAAAACCACGCATGCCTTATTATGGACATGTACGTGTTATCAATATTTTCACATTTTTACATGTGAAAATACTATTGTGTGAATAATACTATTATGACATAATAAACAGTTATGATAATATATCACTGCTACATAAATGACAATGTAACGATAGATATCAAATTGCGAATATAATACATTCTGTCAAAAAAGTACCGGGAATTGATCATTTAAAAAGCCCGCTTAAAGGAATTGTCAAAATTCTTTTTGTCGCTAAGTTGGCATAACTGTCCTCTATACTGACGCGGAGTTGGAGTGCCATCTATCATTTAATGTGATTATAGTGCTCGATTTTATCAGTTCATCTCAAGTGTGTTTTGCGATTTTTACAATGAATGAAAAGATCGAACAAAGAATTTGTCTCAAATTTTGTATTGCAAATGGAATTTCGTGTGCCGAATCGCTGAAGATGTTACAGAAGGCTTACGGTGAATCAACTTTATCAAAAACACGTGCATATGAATGGTACAGTGCATTGAAAAGCGGTCGAGATGTGGTGAAAAACCACGTCAAAGTCGATCAAAAGTCAAAGTGATGTTAACTGTTTTCTTTGATTGTCGTGGTGTTGTGCACTCGGAATTTTTGCCAGAAGGTCAGACGGTAAATAAAGAATATTATCTGGGCGTTATGCGGCGTTTGAGAGAGCAAATTCGTCGAAAAAGGCCAGATTTGTGGAAAACAAACTCATGGATTTTGCACCATGATAACGCACCATCTCACAAGGCTATCATTGTGAACGAATTTCTGACCAAAAACTCAACAAATATCATCGAACAACCACCGTATTCACCAGATATGGCTCCGGCTGACTTTTTTCTCTTTCCAAAACTCAAATTACCACTTCGAGGCACTCGTTTTCAGTCGATAGAAGACATAAAAGAGAATTCGCGGCGAGAACTGAAATCGATTCCGGAAAATGCGTTTAAAAAATGTTTTGATGATTGGATTATTCGTTGGCATAAATGTATTATTTCGAAAGGAGTCTACTTTGAAGGCGATACAATAAATTTGAATGAATAATAACTATTTTGTGTTTTATTTACCAATTCCCAGTACTTTTTTGACAGAATGTATAATTGCGATAATTTACAAATCATAACACGAATCAAATCATCGTTATTTTACCGTTTGTAATTCTATTATACTGATTTAATTCTATTCAACTTAATATTAAGTTTCAATCATGCTTTTATCATACACACGATTCCTATGATATTATTATTGTTTCTCATAAACCTGATTACTGTTGTAGCTCATTATGAATGCAACGTATAGAGCACCTATGGATATTAAGAACGAGAGTCGCCTTATTTTCGCAGAGAGATGTAACGAACAGACAGAATAGAAGAGCTAACTGATCCTAATCAAATGAAATACACCAACAAAGGCACTTTCTTTGTCAGCGAGGGTAGAGAGGGCCTTGTTATCAGAGTGCGTGCAAAAGATCGAAAAACTATTAATACAGATATCATAACTTTAATGCAAACGTTTCTTTACGAAAAATATAAAAGGAATGAAAATAAAGTTGTTGGTAATTAGTAGTCTGATGCATATAATTAAAAAAGGATATATAAAGACAATCACATAATTTTTTATGTCTGGCCTTAAAGCTTTAGGTGGTGTTTTAAAAATGACAAACGGAAGTGTGGCGTGTAATCTTATGTGGGACGATTATGAGGAGCCGTTAGAATCATTTCATGATTTTATTGTAAGGCAGCAATGTTCCGAGATACATCTAGAGTTAGATATGATAGCAGTTGATACAATAATTAATGATGAGTCACAACTAATAACTCAGGAACAGCATTACGATGTTGTAAGTTATTTGTCCCAGTTATGCGGATACTAAAAACAATTGATGTTGAAGTTATCGTATTATATTTACCACAGATAAATATCATTATAAATTTAATTGTTTATTTATTAATTAATACAATTACTTTTGTCAATCCGCTTCTGTCAAATTTAAATCTGTGGTTACTAAGTTGAGTTAAAATAGTGGAATCTTTCTCAATCATTTATAATAATTGAACGCCACAGTTTTGTCTAAATCCAAAAATTTAAATAAACCAAAGTATTGATATTTTTTAGTTGTTCGTTTTTTAGAATCTGTACGATAGAAGTGAGTTCCATTGTTTCTCTAATTATGGAGCAGGCGGACAATTTATTAGCGATACTACACCGGATATAACGGATATATGAAGGTTACTTCAATGTCGCAGAAAATTTGATTTCAATACGCTAGGTTTTTTATAATTAAAAGTCATTTTAATATTTAACTAGGTCATTATGTATTCTCATATAAAACAGAAATTTATGTAATGTTACCTAGCACATTATTATGACGACGATGACACATGAGATTACAATACTTCATAAGCCTTCTTTGACATATTTTTTATTTAATGAGGATGTGGAATTCTTAATATTCGAGAAACGTTCTAATAATTAAATGGATTTAAAAAAGTAGAATCTTGCTATGTTGAAACAGAAATCAATAAAGTAACTAAATTCATAGTTTATTATATAGCATAAATTCATAATTCGGTTACTTTAATTTGAATTCTAATATTTTTCAATGTAGTATATCATCAAGACAAAAAATTCAAGAAATCTTGTCTTTGTTTTATCTCGACTCAAGTTAAGACCAAAACCAAAAATTGGAAATTGATTTTAAGAAATTGTTGTCAAGAAATTGTTGACAAGAAATTATTATCATGTCCATTTATTGACAATATGCCAAAGAAATTTCTTGAATTTTCAACAGTTTTTATTTTTAATAATTTATTATATTAATATTTTTTTATTTTATTTCTGATTTAAAAAGTTTTGAATAAGTTAGATTTCAACATTTTCATTTGTATTTATTGGTATTTATAACAGATTATAAATACCATTAAATAATATAGATTTCAATATTATATAATATAGAAATGTATATTCATATATTTTCATTAAATAGCAAAATAGCATATGACCAGATTGTAAATCGATTAATGAAAAATAGAATGAAATCCCTAACCAAATTAAATTATACTCGTCGATTTTTGTACTAGATATTAACCTTTACATTTATGTGTAAAGGAATATATATAAAATTAGTATTGCGAGATTACTGGCAAAAGTATAATATATTGCGTATAAATTTGCGTAACTTCTACTAATAGTATCAATTAAATCAGGAATGAGATTAAAATATATAGTAATTATTATTATTATTATTATATCTAATAATCTCAGGAATCTAATAATTTAAATAGTTACATTTGGTAGTAATCTCATGATATCAAAAATGATAATATGAAAAATATTTTTAATCTTTATTATTTGACTTGTGCATAATAGACATTATATGCACACATTTAAACCATGAATTTAAACATATTAAACTACGACTTGACATTTAATTTGTATCTATGTTTTCTTATTATCTCTTACGACGTAGTCAAAATCACAAGGGCTCTGCGTAAAAAATGAAGCAATATCAAGAAATTCAAGATTCTTGTCTCGATGAAACACTATTATGTATATTTTATATTATATATATTATATATATTATATATATTAAATATTATATATATATTATGATATAAATACAATTCTGAAATAGATGAACATAATTACATGAAAAATGTTGTAGTTAAAGGGAACAAGTATAAAGATCAAAGAAAAATTCCATACATCTCATTATTTATATTCTCTCATTATATTATCATTTTATTTTTTATTTCTTATATAAGAAATACATAAAAATCTTATATAAGATGAAATGTATACACAGTACATGTAACTAACTATGTATATTATATGGATTATCTTATAATAAATCGAACTTTCATAATTTGAATAAATTTCATTATATGTATATATCATTAGTATTTTAATGTTTTCAAAATATTATACATATGCACGAGCATGTATATTTTTTGTATATTTTTCCTTATGTTTAGTTTCATTTAGTATTATTAATAATTTTCGGTATTCATGAAGAAAAATAAGAAAGTGTAGAAATAAAACAATTCCTAAACGGTCATGTAAAAGTAATAGTATTCTCTTTTAAAATCATGTTTAAAGTCCTCTAGAAGTTGTAGACAGTCGTGGAGTCTTAAGTCGTAGGAAACTGACCAATTCTAATAGAGTATTCTTACAGTTGATTGTGATTGATTAGTTTTCTACGACTTAAAACTCCATCTACGATTTCTATGTAGAGGATTCTAAAGCCTCCTGTTTTACCACGTAAGCACGTATAATTTTTATATAAGAAAATTTTCAGACTTTATAAGAAGAAAATAAATGATTTTTGTCTCTTGCAGCTTTTTTATAAAGTTGATAGTATTTGAGTAAAAAATTATTCAGAACCAATATTTAGCAATTTTTAGTAATTAAAATTTTGTTAACTATTGCAAAAATTGTAAAATAGATTTATCGGCTTAGTTTAGTCCACTCTATCTATACAGAATGATTGACAAAAACTTTTAGAGCACCCTGTAAAAAATAAAATTTTGTTCTAAATTTTATACTTTTTGTTCTCACTATATGAAAAAAGCTTTTTTATAGAGAATTTACATACAATATTAGATATTTTTTACGTTCTGTTCTAATATAAGCAAGCGAGTATTCCATGTGTTTCTGATTTAGAAGCTAATTTTCTTGACTGTACGAATAATTTTTTGCATCCAAATAACGCTATTTTAAATTTTCTCTAATTTTAAAAATAATGTACATTATTTAATTACTACTCTTTTTAGTTCATCAATTTTTTGAAATGCACAGTTTACTTTATTGTTTATAAATAAATAAATATCTATTAATTTAGCCCAAAAAATGATCGTCAATTAGTCGACGAAAAATGATTATAAAAATACTGCATTATATTAGGTGTTGGAATTAATTCGTAGCGTTTTTTAATGAAAGAATGTTATTTATTTCACATGAGCATTAAAAAATACATTAATGAAAGTACTTCCCATCACTTGTAAAACGCTACGAATTAATTCCAACACCTAATATCTTTTATCAATAGAAATGTTGGATGGATAACAACAATTCTAATTAATAAATAAAAAATTAAATCGGTGAATATTTAATTTTATATTTATTAATGACAATTGTTTTTATCAATTCATTATTAATAACTGTTAACAATACCGGGAATTGTTTACTTAAATCACAATATCGACAGCAAACGTGTTTTTTTATTTCTACTGGATTTCGTCAATTTTATTATCAACAAATGTAAAATTATTAGGTGTTGGAATTAATTCGTAGCGTTTTACAAGTGATGGGAAGTACTTTCATTAATGTATTTTTTAATGCTCATGTGAAATAAATAACATTCTTTCATTAAAAAACGCTACGAATTAATTCCAAAACCTAATAATTAATGAAAGATAAAAGATATCATTATTTATGAAAAAATATGAAATAAAAGATACTTTGTTAGAATGTTTACATTTTTATTTATGTAAATACATTAGAATTGTTTTTAAGGAAGACATCCCAAATTAAAACATTTTAAGTTATAAATAATTAGTGAATTTAAGAATTTTTTAATTTCCATATTTTGAATGTTTCTTTAAAACAGGTTATTGTTAAAATTCTAAGAATTCTAACAAAATCCTCTTACTCATACTCATACGAAATTAAATCCAAAATTGATAGAAATTTTCGATTATTGAATCAAAACCTTCTGGATCGATGTTGTATGTAAAAGGAAACTTTTTTCTTTGGAATGTTAAAATATTTTTCGAAGATTATTTTGCGTTAACTAATAATTAAATCGAAAAATATTATAATTTAAATTACTCGTATTACAAAAATGACTTTATTTTACTTATCCTGTCTTTATATAAATCTTATTATATGTGTTATTAGCATTTTAAATTTACAAAACACCATATACGTTTGTGTGTGTGTGTGTGTGTGTGTGTATGTGTGTATGTGTGTGTATGTGTGTATACACATAAACAAGATATAAATTTGGGCATGCACTTAAATACGCAAATATTTAATTGCAAATTGCACAATACATTTATTTTCAAGTATTAGCATTGCATTGACAGATCATAAACATATTTATAACCTATCTTTCTTATAATCTTTTAATACATAATACAACTTATCATTTTCATTAAAAAACAATTGATAGATTTAAAAAAGAATTATTTATTTAAATAAATTGTTTTTGTCTGTTTTCTATTATCCAATGGGGAATGTATGTATTAGGTGTTGGAATTAATTCGTAGCGTTTTTTAATGAAAGAATGTTATTTATTTCACATGAGCATTAAAAAATACATTAATGAAAGTACTTCCCATCACTTGTAAAACGCTACGAATTAATTCCAACACCTAATATTTAAATCAAATATGACATTACTTGCTTAAATATATTGTCTAACAAAAGTTATAAAAACAAATTAATTAATTTAAACAGATGGACAATCTTTTTTAATGTCAGGATAGAGAGAATGTTGAATAACACTGAAATTCGAAAAATTCAAACAAAATCCTTGATTTAAATCATGTGTTTTATAAAAATATGATTATGTGTTGTCTATCGGTCTATACATTTTATATAACATTAGTCATTTTAAGAAACATAATATTTTTGTTAAGATACAAAATTATAAAGATAATCTATTGAAAAACAATTAACAATATCTCGAACTACAAGTTTTAAAGTTACAACTCACAAATGACACTTTTCTACATCTATCTCCAAAAAAGGACCTCCATTTGCTCGCTATCTGCACTGTGTAAAATTTATTGTTTTCAATAATACAACTATGTTGCACTGAAAAAGAATTAATCATTTGACTGAATTCTTTTAGATTGTTTTTATTATTTTTAGTAAAAAAGTATGTACTTAAGTCACAAAGAACAGATTTAAAAATATATACATACTCCAATTAAATAAATAAGGACTAAATTAATAATTAAATAAAAAATTCTTTTCTAAGGTGAAGACTTATATACAGCTTAAATGCATTAACTAATTCCAACTGTATGGTATTATTAACCGTATGGTACAGAAAAACTTTTGCTGAATACAGAATATCTTATTTTGTTGGATTTCCAAAATTTTTATGTGGAAAATCAAAAATAACGAGCAATGCAGCAAAAGTTCTAGCAATCAGCTTGATCGTACTACAAAATTATTTTGATAGTCTAACAAATTTATTCTCAAATCTGTATCGAACTAAATTGTTAAATCCTTCAATAAAATCGTTCTCTTCGTGTACATATTAAAAAAAACAAAATAAACAATAATCTTGGATTAATAATATAATACAGATTAATAATTAAACATGTAGTATATTACACGAATGTTTCGATTATGTAGCGTTATATTACGAACTCACAAAGCTTATTTTAAATTGTCGACTTTAAACCAATTTCTTTTTTAAAATAAACAATACATTTTAAATTTCCATTGGATTGTGAATTTCAAAACGGTTTTCAAACATTCACGAAATTCTGTTTATCTATTTCTACTGACGCTTATGACCGCTATGATTCTATAGTTTCTTAAATCATTGTTTTCTTATTACATTATTTTCGAAATAGCAGTGACAAAGTAACATAACGTTTATATAAGTACGAAGACAAAGACGTATCTCTGACGTTGAAGTCTGTGACTAAGAAATTAAAGTAATCAAGCTATATTTTGCAATTAGTAACACATAATTAGTAAGTATGTGACACAAATACTTGATATGCACGCATATAATATCTTCATTATTCTAATTTAAACGACTATGAGACGATCAAAATTGTTTAAATAAGTAAAACATTTAACAATTTTATAAAATAGTAAATATAATACAAAATAATGCATGTCTGCTCACAGAATTATCATTAACTCATGAATAAATATATAAAAAAAAGATAATATTATGATTTATAATTTTAAATAAGGTTCAAAATGAATACAATTCAACTAGATAAATAAGGGCTAAAGAAGACAGGATGGATCTATCATGCTGATACTTAATAAAACATACTCTTTAAATATTCCAAATTCGATCATTTCACTATAATCTTTTTCAGTAGTTCATGTAACTTTACAACATCAACATTCCTCAGATTTAATATTAAATTTACTATTACAATAGAATAATTTGTAAATCATTACGCGTAGCTTTCAGTAAAAATTAATTAATTAATTATTTAATAGCCTTGTGTTCCAGTTTTAATTTAGCATTATGGCAGCGGCGCCAAATGGGGATGCTTACACAACTGATTTTGTTCCTTATCGTGTATATCCTTTGGTACCACTGACCCTCTTAGAAGTCGTAGAAGGTATGTACAATTTATTATTTAATTCACCAAACACGTCATAGTCATGCGTGTGTTACATGATAATAGTTCTGCAAAATGGTATGCAACCCCTGTTCCAACGACTGAACATCGACATAACTAGATGTCCTTATCTACTGCACCATATAATCTTGCCGGAGTAGGTAAGAAATCACAACAAAGCGTGTAATTTTTCATTAAATGGAATATCTTTAAAAAATGAATAATTCATACAGGATTAGGTGGCTACACGTCGATAGTAGAATTCTTTCCTCACCAAGAAAATGTACCGTGGAATTAAAAGACACCGGATTTTCGAGAAATATTCACAACCAGTTGCCGTGATGCCTTTATTATCGGAGCTTCTTACGCTACAAAACCAAGCATGCCTTATTATGGACATGTACGTGTTATCAATATTTTCACATTTTTATATGTGAAAATACTATTGTGTGAATAATACTATTATGACAATAAAAAGTTATGATAATATATCACTGCTACATGAATAACAATGTAATGATAGATATCAAATTGCGATAATTTACGAATCATATCACGAATCAAATCATCGTTATTTTATCATTTGTAATTGCATTCTACTGATTTAATATTATTCAACTCATTCAATGAGTTTCAATCATGCTTTTATCACACACGATTCCTATGATATTATTACTGTTTCTCATAAATCTGATTACTGTTATAGCTCATTATGAATGCAATGTATAGAGCACCTATGGATATTAAGAACGAGAGCTTTATTTTCGCAGAGAGGCGTAATAGACATACAAGAATAGAAAAGTTAACCGATCCTAACCAAATGATATACACCAACAAAGGCAATTTCTTTATCAGCGAGGGTAAGGAGGACCGTGTTATCAGAGTGCGTGCAAAAGGTCGAAAAATTATTAACACAGATATTATAACTTCAATGCAAACGGTTCTTTACGAAAAATATTCTAGGGAAAATAAAGTTGTTGGTAATTAGTCGTCTGATGCATACAATTAAAAAAGGATATATAAAGACAATCACATAATTTTTTATGTCTGGCCTCAAAGCTTTAGGTGGTGTTTTAAAAATGACAAACGGAAGTGTGTCGTGTAATCTTTTGTGGGACCATTATGAGGAGCCGATATTAGAATCATTTCATGATTTTATTAGAAGACAGCAATGTCTCGAGATATATCTAGAGTCAGATATGATAGCCGTTGGTACAATAATTAATGATAAGCCACTAATAACTCGGGAACAGCGTTACGGTGTTGTAAGTTATTTATCTCAGTTATGCGGACACTAAAAACAATTGATCTTGTATTAGGTGTTGGAATTAATTCGTAGCGTTTTTTAATGAAAGAATGTTATTTATTTCACATGAGCATTAAAAAATACATTAATGAAAGTACTTCCCATCACTTGTAAAACGCTACGAATTAATTCCAACACCTAATAGTTATCATATTATATTATTTATTATAAACAAATATCATTAAAAATTTAATTGTAATTAATTAATACAATTATTTTTGTCAATCCGCTTCTGTCAAATTTAAATTTGTAATTATTATATAAGTTACTTAGGTTAAAATAGTTGATATATTATATGTGTTAAAATAATAGAACCTTTCTCAATCATTTAATCATTGAACGCAACAGATTTGTATAAATCCGAAAATTTAAACATACCGAAGTATTGATATTTTTTAGTTGTTCGTTTTTTGGAATCTGTACGATAGAAGTGAGTTCCATTGTTTCTCTAATTATGGAGCAGGCCGACAATTTATTGGCGATATTACACCGGATACGACGGAATATGAAGGTTACTTCAATGTAGCAGAAAATATGCGTATAATACCGGTTATATATAATTAAATGCCATTTTAATATTGAACTAGGTATTACGTATTCTCATATGCAAACTGAAATTAATGTAATATTAGCACATTATTGTGACGAAGATGTCATATCAGATTACAATAATTTATAAGATTTTTTGACGTAATAGTTGTAATATAATGAGGAGTTTTATATCTAATATTTGAGAACTCTAACAACTAATACCATAGGATTTAAATATATTCAATCTTGCTATGTTTCCCTAAAACGAAAATCGATAAAGTAATTAAATTCATCATTCGATTACTTTAATTGAACATAATTTTAATTCTAATTTTTCAATAACATGACAAAAATTCTTGTAGTATTAAGTACAATTCTGGAATAGATAACATAATTGACTCATTCTTAACGGACCGCTTAACGAGAAAGTATTTGATTAAAATTATATTGTAACATTATTAAAGAGGACTCTACACTGGTTCATAAGTCGAGATCAAATCGGTATCGATAGATTTTTCGAACCATTTGATTTGATGTTGATTGTATTTTCTACTGGTTGCGTTAAAGTTACGAAAATGATTTTAAAAAGTGACTTGTTCTATTATGCGGTTACTAAAAAAAGTAATAAGTAACTTATAACGCATAGACGAATTATTTTTTTTATTACAAAAAATGTAACAAATAAAAATAATTAATTACAAATAAATAATTATTTTTTTTAATAATGACTATTCTAATTCGTTAGAAATAGCGTTTGACTTTTGCAACTCTGGTGTTACCGTTACCATCATAAAAATTTCATAATATCATTATCAAATTATTATTCTATCAAAATAAAAACGATAAAAGCATACTTTCATTCTTTTAAGTTTCCATTTTTTCGTTTACTGTCATTATACTTTTGTAATGCAAATTTCATATTTATATAGAATGTGACTTCCTCGAATGTATTTACATACAATAATCTGAAATATATAATATATACAGTTCATATAACTACATATAATGTATGCATAATTTTATAATAAATCAGATTTCCATAATGTTCGAATAAATTTCATGATACACATTATCCGTATTTTAATGTTTTATACATGCAAAAATATACATGCACAAATATACATGCGTATATAGTGAGTGTAAGAAGTGCTCATATAACAAAGTTTTTATAAAAAAAGTTTCATTTGTCGAATATAAATATTAATATTAAGTTTTATACAATGAATACGGTCTATTCTAATATAAGAAAACGAAGTTTGCACGATTTCCTATTTAGATCATTTTCTCCAGTATACGTATAATTTCCGTGCGTGCAAATAATGCCATTTTTAATTTCTACTTATTTTAAAAATAATATATTAGGTGTTGGAATTAATTCGTAGCGTTTTTAATGAAAGAATGTTATTTATTTCACATGAGCATTAAAAAATACATTAATGAAAGTACTTCCCATCTCTTGTAAAACGCTACGAATTAATTCCAACACCTAATATTATATTTAAAAATATTACACATTTTGTAATAAAATAATTTTGAGAAATATATAATCTACTTTATTCTTAATAAGTACATAAATATCTAATCAACCAGCGACAAATGACCGTCAATTAGACATCAAAACCGATTAATTTGGAAAATATTGCATTATATTTTTTGTCACTTAGATGTCATTAGACTTTTAATTTTTTATTTATTAATTAATACAATTGTTTTTATCAATACGCTTCTGTCAAATTTGAATTTGTGTGATAAAAATAAATTATATTAATGAAATATTTCACAATTACTTAATCGTTAAACACGATAATTGTTTCTAAATCTCAAAAATTAATGAAATATTGATGTTCCATAATTTTCAGTAGGTATATGTCCAATAATCGTGAGTTACATAGTTTCTCCAATTATAGAGCAGATAGGCAATTTATTAGTGTACTACTCCAAATATGACAAAATATGAAGGTTACTTAAATTAAAAAAAACATTTAATTATAACATATTATAAATATATTATAATAAATTGCCTTTTTAAAATTCAACTAAATCCTTATATATTTTCATATATAAACAAAAATTTATGCAATGTTACCAACACATTGTTGTGACAAAAATGTTATATCAGATAGTATATTACAAGCTTACAAGCTTTTTGATGTATATTTTACTATTATTGAGACTTTAAGGCTTTTAATATTCGAGAAACATTCAGTTCGAAAAACGGGCTAGTAATCCAGCAGTAAAGTATTATGTAAAGTCGGCTTTAAATACATTATCCAATAAAAGAAGCAAATACTACATTAATATATTCAAATGGAATATTCATTTTGAGTATGAAGATTTATATATAGCTCAAATGTATTCATTAGCTCCATCATTACGACATTACACGTTAAAAATAAACAATGTAAACAATATTATTGAATTAATAATAAAAGACGGATAAAATATATATTACGTGACATTTTAAAAATATCGCGTTTGTTTTTTAATAGAAAACATTTGTATAAATTAGACTTTAAATAAACGTTTTATTAAAAATAAATAATGCATTTTAAATTTCTATTTATTTATAAATTTCAAAAGCTAGTAACGATTTCACAAAATTATGTTTATCAGTTATTGATTCAGATGACCGCTTTGGTTCTAAAGTATATTAAATTGTTGTATTCTTGTTATATTTGGGAAAAAGCAGCATCTCAAAATGTGCCATACCGTTCGTATAGTTATGACAGGAAAGACGTATCTATGACGATGATTTAATTAAGAAATTAAACATTCTGCGATCATATAATACTTTTGCAACGTAATTGGTAAGTAGAACACACACACAAACTTGATATGCAAGAATATACACGACATAATGTCTGTATTATTCTAATTGAAACGACCAAGAGAACAAACAAGATGTATAAATAAGTAAAACGTGACGATTTAATAAAAATACAATAATACAGGAAACATTTTGACTCACAGAGTCATCATTAATTCGTAATTAAACATATAAAAGATAAAAGAATATTACGAAATACACTTAAATGAAGCTATAAATGAATATAATTTAACTAAACAATTGAGGGCTAAAGGAGCTGAGCTGGATCTATTGTGTTGATAAAATATTCTCGTTAAATATTTCAAACGTTCATACCATTTTACAATGATTTTATTCAGTGATGTACATAATTTTACTTAGTAAGTAATAATTTGAATAAAAAGCATCAACAATTATCAGTTTTCCATTTTATCACCTTATTTAATATAGTGAAATAATTCCTCGTTATAATACTCAAATATTATATGCTCTTAATGTGATCCATGATTCGAAACTATTTCCAGTTATTTGTACTGGAAAATCACATCCTCTATGGTCTTAACGAGGAATGATTTAACGATGTTAAAAATGATTTAATGAAAAACTAATAATTGTAACTGCAATTACTTCCAATTATGAAATTTTGCTTTTTACACATCTTATTTGCTCGACTCTCGGTCGTTTAGCATATTTTTTGCTTTTTGAACTAGCGTTATCTGACTAATTTGTTTATATTTCTTTATTTATTTAATAATATTTATTTAATAATATTTAAACCGTACTTCAATCTAAACATGTCTTGCGTTTGTTTCATGGATACTGTTTTATGGATAATGTTTTTATAACATTATTATATTACGGTTTTTAGTTGGGAAAATTAAATGACAAATTCAATTTAACAGCGCATTAACAACTACATACACAGAGCGACATTTGATATATTTTTTTAATATTTTTAATCCACAGAAACTTATGAAATAATAATCATTTAAATTGTATTCTTGGCAACTACAATTAATAGCAACCATTTTACTATTTAAACAAACAGTACTTGAATATTAATGAATTAAGACATTTGTAATTTATATCCAAAAATAATCCGCATACAATTCACATAATATATTTTGGTAGATACATTATTTATAACAGATTATTGCAAATAAACCCATCATAAACTATCGCTCAAAATTTTAAGGTGTTTCGTAATTTTTAAATCATCCATAACCAATTACCTTATTTAAAAAAGTAATATTTAATTTCATATTTAAACTTATTCACATAATTAGAATAATTTATTATTGAGAAAATATAAATTTTAGTACATTTATAATGTTAATAAAAAAGTTAGTTAAATCTACTTTCCAAATTAAAAAATGCATTAAACTTTTGGGCAGTGACATACAGCATATAGCTGTAACATATTAACAATCATCCCTCAAATTTTAGATTATTTCAAATAGTTCACTAATGTTAACCTTTCTTTCGGATATTGAATTTATTTATATTATAACAATTTATAATTTATTACGCGTAGTTTTCAGTAAAAATTTAACAATCTTGTGTTCCAATTCTATAATAATTTAACATTATGGCGAATGCATCTAATGGCGATTATTATACCAGTGAATTTTTACCTTATTTTACCATTCAGTTGACCCCACCAACCCTCTCAGAAATCGCAGAAGGTATGTGTATATAACATTTATTGTTTAATTCACCAAACACATCATATTTGATGCATTATGTGATAATAGTTTTACAAAATGGAATGCAACCCTTGTTCCATGACGTAAAAGTCGACATAGCAAGATGCCCTTATTTAACTACAGCACCATATAATCTTGCCGGAATAGGTAAGAAATTACAAGGCATTCAATTTTTCTTTTAATGGAGTATCTCTAAAAAATGAATAATTCATACAGGATTAGGAGGTAACACGTCGGTAGTAGAATTCGTTCATGACGGAATACCGTGGAATTATAAAACACGGAATATTCAAGATGTACTTACAACCAGCTGCCGTAATTCTTTTATCATCGGATCTACTTACGCTACAAAACCACATATGCCTTATTACGGACACGTACGTATTATCAATATTTTCACATTTTCATATCCATGTAGATAATACACGACACTATGATATGATAATGTGTCACTGCTACGTAATTGACGAGGTAATGGTAGATAGCAAATAGCAATAATCTTCGAATCATATCATCAAATTACCTTACTATTATTTTGTAATTCCATTCTACTGATTTAATATTATTCAACTCATTCAATGAGTTTCAATAATGCTTTTATCACACACGATTCCTATGATATTATTACTGTTTCTCATAAACTTGATTACTGTTGTAGCTCATTATGAATGCAACGTATAGAGCACCTATGGATATTAGGAACGAGAGTCGCCTTATTTTCGCAGAGAGGCGTAACGGACAGACAAGAATAGAAAAGTTGACTGATCCTAATCAAATGATATACACCAACAAAGGCAGTTTCTTTGTCAGCGAAGGTAGGACGGGCCTTGTTATCAGAATGCGTGCAAAAGGTCGAAAAACTATTAACACAGATATTATAACTTCAATGCAAACAGTTCTTTATGAAAAATATAAAAGGAATGAAAATAAAATTATCGGTAATAATTTGTAGTCTAGTGTATACAGTTAAAAAAGGATATATAAAGACTATTACATAATTTTTTTTGTCTTGCCTCAAAGCTTTAGGTGGTGTTCTAAAGATCACAAACGGAATTGTGGCGTGTAATCTTATGTGGGACGATTATGAGGAGCCAATGTTAGAATCATTTCATGATTTTATTAGAAGACAGCAATGTCCCGAGATACATTTACAGTCAGATATGATAGCCGTTGGCACAATAATTAACGATAAGCTAAAATTTATCACTGCGGAACGGCGTTACGATATTGTAAGTTATTTGTCCCGGTTATGCAGACATTAAAAACCATTGATCTTGAAGTTATCATATTATACTATTTACCATAGATAAATTAGATAAATATCATTAGAAATTTAATTGTAATTAATTAATACAATTACTTTTGTCAATCCGCTTCTGTCAAATTTAAATCTGTAATAATTATATAACTTACATGGGTTAAAATAGTAGAACCTTTCTCAATCATTTAATTATTGAACGCAACAGATTTGTATAAATCCGAAAATTTAAACATCGTTTAATTATTGATATTTTAGGTTATAAGTATTGATATTTTTTAGTTGTTCGTTTTTTAGAATCTGTACGATAGAAATGAGTTCCACTGTTTCTCGAATTATGGATCAGGCGGACAATTTATTAGCGATATTACACCGGATACGACGGAATATGAAGGTTACTTCAATGTAGCGGAAAATATGAGTGTAATACCATTTACATAATTAAATATCATTTTAATATTAATCTAGGTCATTATGTATTTTCATATGTAAACAGAAATTTATATAATGTTAGCACATTTTTGTGACGGAGATGTCATATTAGATTACAATAATTTATAAGCCTCCTCCTCCTTTGACATATTTTTTATTTAATGAGGATGTGGAATTCTTAATATTCGAGAAACGTTCTAATAATTAAATCCTTTGGATTTAAAAATGTAGAATCTTGCTATGTTGAAACAAAAATCAATAAAGTAACTAAATTCATAGTTTATTATACATCATAAATTCATAATTCGGTTACTTTAATTGAACATAATTTGAATTCTAATATTTTTCAATGTAGTGTATCATCAAGACAAAAAATTCAAGAAATCTTGTCTTTGTTTTATCTCGACTCAAGTTAAGACCAAAACCAAAAATTGGAAATTGATTTTAAGAAATTGTTGTCAAGAAATTGTTGACAAGAAATTATTATCATGTCCATTTATTGACAATATGGCAAGAAATTTCTTGAAATTCCTAAAAATTTTTGACAGTTTTTATTTTTAATACTTTATTATTTTAATGGTTTTTAATTTTATTTCTGATTTAAATAGTTTTGAATAAGTTAGATTTCAACATTTCAATTGTATTTATTGGTATTTATAACAGATTATAAATACCATTAAATAATATAGATTTCAATATTATATTTCAATATTATATAGAAATGTATATTCATATATTTTCATTAAATAGCAAAATAGCATATGACCAGATTGTAAATCGATTAATGAAAAATAGAATGAAATCCCTAACCAAATTAAATTATACTCGTCGATTTTTGTACTAGATAGTAACCTTTATATTTATGTGTAAAGGAATATATATAAAATTAATATTGCGAGATTACTGCAAAAGTATAAACATTTGCGTAATTTCTACTAATAGTATCAATTAAATGGAATCAGGAATGAGATTAAAATATACAGTAATATATATATAATATAATAATAATAATAGTTATTATTATTTTATAATATATTATTATTATATATTATTATTATGTATAATTATTATTATTATTATAATTATTATATCTAATAATCTCAGGAATTTAATAATTTGAAATAGTTACATTTGGCAGTAACCTCATGATATTAAAAATGATAATTTGAAAAATATCTGTAATCTTTATTATTAGATTTGTGCATAATAGATTATAGGCATAATTTTAAAACATGAATTTAAACATAGTAAACTACGACTCGACATTTAATATGTATTTATGTTTTCTTATTATCTCTTATGACGCGACGTAGTCTAAGTCACAAAGAACCTGCTTAAAAAATGAAGAAATGTCAAGAAATTCAAGATTTTCAAATTCAAGATTCTTGTCTCGATGAAACACTATTATGTATATTATATGAATTATATATTATATATATTATATATATTTTGATATAAATAGAATTCTGAAATAGATGAACATAATTACATAAAAAATATTATAGTCAAAGGGAACAAATATAAGGATCAAGTATAAAGATCAAAGAAAAATTCCATGTATCACATTTTATTATCTGTATTCTTTCATTATATTATCATTTTATTTTTTATTTCTTATACAAGAAATAGATAAAAATCTATATAAGATGAAATGTATACACAGTACATGTAACTAACTATGTGTATTATATGGATAATCTTGTAATAAATCGAACTTTCATAATCTGAATAAATTTCATTATATGTATATATCATTAATATTTTAATGTTTTCAGAATATTATACATATGCACGAGCATATATATTTTTTGTATATTTTTCCTTGTATATAGTGTCATTTAGTATCATTGATAATTTCCGGTTTTCATGAAGAAAAATAAGAAAGTGTAGAAATAAAACAATTCCTAAACGGTCGCGTAAAAGAATTCTGTTTTAAAATCATATTTAAAGGATCCTCTACACAGAAGTTGTAGACAGTCGTGGAGCCTTAAATCGTAGGAAACTGAACAATTTTAACAGAGTATTCTTCTTATATTTGATTGTGATTGGTTGGTTTCCTACGACTTAAGACTCCATGACTCCACCTACGATTTCTATGTAGAGGATCGTTTAGAGGATTCTAAAGCCTCCTGTTCTACCGCGTAAGCATGTATAATTTTTGTATAAGAAATACTTTTTCCTTTTTCACCGATTCTCAAAAATTCTTTTCCAAGATTACAGTATTAATACGTAAGCATTAATACGTGTCTAGAAAGTGGAATCTATATCGAGAATGATCAAAAATTTCAAAATTGACATATTTTTTTATTATTTCTTAGTGTAACATAGCGTCTTAGCTGTCATGTAGTATCATTATTTATGAAAAAGTGTGAAATAAAAGGTACTTTGTTAGAATGTTTACATTTTTATTTATGTACTACAAATACATTAGAATTGTTTTTAAGGAAGACATCCCAAATTAAAACATTTTAAGTTATAAATAATTATTGTAATCAAGAATTTTTTTATTTGCATATTTTGAATGTTTCTTTAAAACAGGTTGTTGATAAACTTTAAGAATTCGAACAAAATCCTTCTACTCATTCTCGAGATTAAATCCAAAATTGAAAGAAGTTTTCGATTATTGAATCAAATCCTTCTGGATCGATGTTGCGTGTGTGTAAAAGGAAACTTTTTTCTTTGGAATGTTAAAATATTTTTCGGAGATTATTTTGCGTTAATTAAGAATTAAATAGAAAAATATTATAATTTAAATTACTCGTATTGCAAAAATGATTTTATTCTACTTACCCTGTCTTTGTAAATATAAATCTGTATCTAAAATGTAATATAAATCTTATTATATGTGTTATTTGTAAATTTACAAAACAACATATCATTTATATGTGTGTGTGTGTGTGTGTGTGTGTGTGTGTGTGTGTGTGTGTGTACACATAAACAAGATATAAATTTGGGCATGCACTTAAATACGCAAATATTTAATTGCAAATTGCACAATACACTTATTTTCAAGTATTAGTTAGCATTGTATTGACATATCATAAACATATTTATAACCTCTCTTTCGTATAATCTTTTAATACATAATACAACTTATCATTTTCATTAAAACAATTGATAGATTTGGAAAAGAATTATTTAAATAAATTGTTTTTGTCTGTTTTCTATTATCCAATGGGGAATGTATGTATTTAAATCAAATATGACATTACTAGCTTAAATATATTGTCCAACAAAAGTTATAAAAACAAATTAATTAATTTAAACAGATGAACAATTCTTTTTTAATGTCAGGATAGAGAGAATGTTGAATAACACTGAAATTCGAAGAATTCAAACAAAATCCTTGATTTAAATCATGTGTTTTATAAAAATATGATTATGTGTTGTCTATCGGTCTGTACATTATATATAACATTATTCATTTTAAGAAACATAATATTTTTGTTAAGATACAAAATTATAAAAATAATCTATTCAAAAACAATTAAAAATATCTCGAACTACAAATTTTAAAATTACAACTCACAAATGACGTACTTTTCTACATCTAACTGCTCCAAAAAAGGACCTCCATTAGCTCGCTATCCGCACTGTGTAAAATTTATTTTTTTCAATAATACAACTATGTTGCACTGAAAAAAAATTATTCATTCGACTAAATTCCTTTTGATTGTTTTTATTTTTTTATTATAGTAAAAAATGTATGTACTTAAGTCACAAAGAATAGATTTAAATATATACATACTCCAATTAAATAAATGAGGATTAAATTAATAATCAAATAAAAAATTCTTTTCTAAGATGAAGATTTATATTCCAGCTTGATCAAAAAGTTTCCGGAAGAGACCACCTGGTGATGCTCTGAGTCAGCTGATTTGAGTTCTTTTTTTTGACTAGGTTGCCACATCTATCATTGACATTTCCATCAAATTTTATCGCCATAGCTTGACATTTGTAAAAATTACGCCGTCTTGAGTACATCTACCTCTGCGCGTGTTTTCGATTTTTTACAGTTTTACAAAAATGGAGTTGAATTTGCAACAACGAGTTTGTATTAAATTTTGCGTTAAAAATGGATTCAATGGTGCGAAAACCTTGGAAATGTTGGGAAACTGTTTCGGCAGTGATGTTCTAAAGAAAACAACCGTTTACGAGTGGCATGAACGCTTCAGAAGTGGTCGTGAATCCGTCGAGGATAACGAACGCAGTGGCAGGCCGTCGACATCGAAAACCGACGAAAACATCAATAAAGTGAGAGAAATGTTGGCCAATAACCGCAAATTAACTATCAGAGAGCTGGCAGAGGACTTAAACATTGCTTATGGATCCGTTCAGGACATTGTAGTTAATGATTTGGGTTTGCGCCGTGTTGCTGCAAAGTTGGTCCCGAAGGAACTGAATTTCATGCAAAAAAGGGACCGCGTTGACATCGCCAAAGACATGATTTCCAAGACTGAATCCGACCCAACATTCATCAAACGCATCATTACTGAGACATGGGTTTATGAGTACGATACGCAATCCAGACATCAGGCGAGTGAATGGAGAGCTCCAAATGAGCCAAGACCAAAAAAAACCACGTCGTTTTCAGTCGAAAAAGAAAGCGATGCTCACGTTTTTATGGATTACAACGGTACATCACGAATTTTTGTCAGAAGGTCAGACAGTTAATAAGGAGTATTATTTGGGCGTTATTATTATGAGACGTTTGCGTGAAGCAATTCGCCAAAAAAGAAAGGATTTGTGGGTAAACAACTCGTGGATTTTGCACCATGATAACGCACCGTCGCACAGTGCCATTATTATCCGTGAATTTTTGGTCAAGAACAAAACGAATACCATCCAACAGCCATCGAATTCACCCGATATGGCTCCCTGCGATTTTTTTCTGTTCGATCGAGTCAAAACACCTGCGGGGAACGCGTTTTAACAACCGAAAGGAGGTAATGGAAAAATTGAAGACGGCTCTGATGGCTATACCAATAATAGAGTTCCAGAAATGTTTCGAGATCAAGCGCTGGCATAAGTGCGTTGCAGTCGCTGGAGAGTACTTTGAAGGGGACAATATCACTTTTGATGAATAAACTTATATTTTGAATTTTCTGAATGAATTCCGGAAACTTTTTGATCAAGCTAGTACAACTCAAATTCATTACCTAATTCCAACTGTATGGTATTACACAGAAAGACTTTTGCTTAATACAGAACATCTTATTTTATTGGATTTCCTAAATTTTTATATGGAAAATCAAAAATAACGAGCAACGCAGCAAAAAGTTCCAGCAATCAGCTTGATCGTCCTATAAAATTATTTTTATAGTCTAACAAATTTGTTCTCAAATCAGTATCTAGCTAAATTTTTTAATCCTTCAATAAAATCATTCTCTTCGTGTACATATTAAAAATAAACAAAGTAAGCAATAATCTTGGATTAATAATAAAATACAGACTAATAAGTAGTATATTACACGAGAATATATTACACGAATGTTTCAATTATGTAGCGTTATATTACAAACACACAAAGCTTATTTTAAATTGTCGACTTCAAACCAATGTCTTTTTTAAAATAAATTATACATTTTAAATTTCTATCGGATTGTGAATTTCAAAATGATTTTTAAAACATTCATGAAATTATATTTATCTATTACCACTAACGCATATGACCGCTATGATTCTATAGTTTCTTAAACCATTGTTTTCTTGTTACATTCGAAGAAGCAGTAACAAAGTGATATACCGTTTATATAAGTACGAAGACAAAGACGTGTCTCTGACGTTGATGTAACTAAGAAATTAAAGCAATTAAGCCATATTTTGCAATATAATTAGTAAGTATATGACACAAATACTTGACATCTAAGCACACATACGATATAATATCTTCATTATTCTAATTTAAACGACTACGACGAACAAAGTTGTTTAAATAAGTAAAACATTTAATAATTTTATAAAATAGTAAATATAAAATAGTAAATACAATAGTGCATGTCAGCTCACAGAATCATTAACTAATGAACAAATATATAAAAAAAAAGAATATTATGAGTTATAATTTAAAATAAGGTTCAAAATGAATACAATTCAACTAGAGCTAAATAAGAGCTAAAGAAGCGAGGTTGGATCTATCATGCTGATACTTAATAAAACGTGCTGTTTAAATATTTCAAATTCGATCATTTCACTATAATCCTTTTCAGTAGTGCATGTAACTTTACAACATCAACATTCCTCAGATTTAATATTAAATTTACTATTACAATATAATAATTTGTAAATCATTACGCTTTCAGTAAAAATTAATTAATTAATTATTTAATAGCCTTGTGTTCCAGTTTTAATTTCGCATTATGGCAGCGGCGCCAAATGGGGATGCTTACACAACTGACGTTCTTCCTTATCGTGTATATCTTTTGGCATCACCGACCCTCTTAGAAATCGCAGAAGATTTGTACAATTTATTATTTAAATCACCAAACACGGCTTAGTCGATGCATGTGTTACATGATAATAGTTCTGCAAAATGGAATGCAACCCCTGTTCCAACGACTGAACGTCGACATAACTAGCTGTCCTCATCTAAGTACTGCACCATATAATCTTGCCGGAGTAGGTAAGAAATCACAACAAAACGTCTAAATTTTCATTAAATGAAGTATCCTCAAAAAATGAATAATTCAAAAATATTTTGAAACTAACGTGGTTCTAATATTAACACATATAAAAAATAAGAGCATAAAAAACCACAGCACAAGTTATAGTTTGTGATATTTAATTATTATTACATTCATTAAAACATTAAACGTTTCGGCCACAATCTGGCCATCTTCAGTAATTCAATAATATTCTTAAAACGCAGAGTTACATCTAGTTGACATTAAATTCAACAGTCGAGAGTTGTAATTAAATAAACATGTTCTTTTGTATGTGAAGATGCTTCATGCAGTAATGTTACACGGTCAATTGTCATATCAAGAAAAGTGTAGAACAAGAATTTCCTGATTCTAAATAAAATTGTATATATTAAAATCTTCTAGTCAGAATATAAAGAAATAGAATCATTACCTGTTTTACAGCAAAAAAAACCAAACGATGAATCTCGAATATTTCTTTTACACAGTTAGAATTTTGTCGTGACATTATGTGTTGTTATTATATTGAAATAACAATACATAATATCACGACAAAATTCTTGAATTTAATGTCAACTACAGGGTGGGCCATCTATTGGTACGTTTTTAAGAATGCGATCAAATGAGCATACATTGATATTTTTTATTAATTTTTTTTTTGTTGTGAAGCTAAAAGTATCCACGTCAAGAATGAAAAACGATTTCGTTCATGTGGCTCCCTCTACTGGCCTTACAGTATGCCATTCGGTCACCCCAATTATTAATGACATTTTGGACTACCTCGGCGCCAATTTCACTCAAAACAGTCGTAATATAATGTCATCCACTAACATCCCTTTCTCACGAACTTTCCTCACCAATTTGCGTATAGCTCCTTCGGTGGGTGCTCTATCACGACCCATATTTCTTTTCAAAATTCGTACAGTTTCGGCGACACAGCACTGACTTTGAAAATAAGTTTTTAAAATTTCAAAACGCTCTTCAAGAGAAAACATGTTGTTTCGTGCCGCGGACGGTATGACTAATAAACTGTCAAAATTTCGGGTCTGTAGCTCGTTCGGTGTTGCCATACGACGAAATTCAAAAACGTACCAATAGATGGCCCACCCTGTAGATGTAACTCTGCGTTTTAAGAATATTATTGAATTACTGAAGATGGCCAGATTGTGGCCGAAACGTTTAATGTTTTAATGAATGTAATAATAATTAAATATCACAAACTATAACTTGTGCTGTGGTTTTTATGCTCTTATTTTTTATATGTATGAATAATTCATACAGGATTATGTGGCTACACATCAATAACAGAACTTCTTCCTCTCCAAGCAAATGTACCGTGGAGTCAAAGAACACGGGATATTCGAGACATACTCACAACCAGTTGCCGTGATGCCTTTGTTATAGGAACTTCTTACGCTACAAAACCACGCATGCCTTATTATGGACATGTACGGGTTATCAATATTTTCACATTTTTATACCCGTGTTACTAATACTATTGTGACTATTAATAAAAAGTTATGATAATATATCACTGCTACATAACCGACAATGTAATGATAGATATCAGACTGCGATAATTTACGAATCATATCACGAATCAAATCACGTTATTTTATCATTTGTAATTCTATTCTACTGATTTAATGGTATTCAACTTAATCTATTCAGTTTCAATCATTCTTTTATCATACACACGATTCCTATGATATTATTACTGTTTCTCATAAACCTGATTACTGTTGTAGCTCATTATGAATGCAACGTATAGAGCACCTATAGATATTAAGAACGAGAGTCGCCTTATTTTCATAGAGAGGCGTAATAGACAGACAAAAATAGAAAAGTTAACTGATCCTAACCAAATGATATACACCAACAAAGGCAGTTTCTTTGTGAGCGAGGGTAGGGAGGGCCTTGTTATCAGAGTGTGTGCAAAAGGTCGAAAAACTATTAACACAGATATCATAACTTCAATGCAAATGGTTCTTTACGAAAAATATTGTAGGAATGAAGATAAAGTTTTTGGTAATTAGTCGTCTGATGCATAGAATTGAAAAAGGATATATAAAGATAATTACATAATTTTTTATGTCTGGTCTCAAAGCTTTAGGTGGTATTTTAAAAATGACAAACGGAAGTGTGGCGTGTAATCTTTTGTGGGACCATTATGAGGAGCCGATATTAGAATCATTTCATGATTTTATTAGAAGACAGCAATGTCCCGAGATATATCTAGAGTCAGATATGATAGCCGTTGGTACAATAATTAATGATAAGCCACAACTAATGACTCAGGAACAGCGTTACGATGTTGTAAGTTATTTATCCCAGTTATGCGGACACTAAACACAGTTGATCTTGAAGTTATCATATTATATTGTTTACCACAGATAAATATCATTTAATTATTTATTTATTAATTAATACAATTACTTTTGCCAATCCGTTTCTGTCAAATTTAAATCTGTGATTACTAAGTTGAGTTAAAATAGTGGAATCTATCTCAATCATTTATAATCATTGAACGGCTATAGCGAGATATGAAACTAACTCGTACCCGAGATACACGTATCAACGACAAGGGTAGAGTACGGAGGCTTCAAGAGGATCTTGATGCTTGTAGTAAACAGTCATATTCTCAAAAGGCCGCGTTGAAACCAAGTGCGGAGTATAATCGAAAAGTCGCGATCATCGAAGACCTTCGCACTGAGCAACGGAAATAATTCGATTCTTTGGATACCCGAGATCAACCGTTTATGACGTGACAAAATATACAGCTTTAGAACAGTTCAACGAAAGTTTCAGTCGATAAGAGTCACTCGGAAGAATGCACCACGAGGACCTCCGCAGTCGTTGAAAGGACTCAAACGCTGATTTCGGATGACCCAGGACAATCGTTGCGAAAATTAGCATCGATTGTTGGTGTAAGCGAACGAACAATGCATCAAATTGCCGAAAAAGACTTTCGATACAAATCGTACACATTAAAGATATCATAAAAGACATACATTAAAGACAAGATGCTCTCTGAGACTGCCAGGACAAGCCGAGTTGCTCGCCTCCCATTCTGGCCTCTCAACAACCCAGATTTAAATCCCTTGGACTACGTATGGAGCGTATTTGAAAAGGTCACAAACAAATCTCGGCATCCCAATGTGATGTCATTAAGGACCGCTATTGAGGCAGCATTCGTCGGCATAGACAGCGCTACATTACAGCGTGCATGCGATCGCTTCAGACCAAGAATAGAAGCTAAGATATATAATAGAAGGGAGATATATCGAATAATTGTGCTCTACAGGGATCTCTCAAGTGCATGTAAAGAGATTATTTGTAATATTTAATTTTTCATTAAAAAATTTTTTTGTTTAAAGAAATTGTTCGATTTGTACGGATTTTGGTGACGCACTCTGTATATTTTATATATACGAGGACAAATCAATAAGTACCCGTATTTCAAGACAGGCGACGTTGCTGATGCAAGTTGGCATTACCATCGTGTACCATCTTTCAAATGACGCCATACAAAATTTTAGAGTGATTAATGCAATAGTCTCGATTTGATAGCAATTCGTGTTTGATGTTTTCCGATACAATGGAAAAAGAGCAATATCGATCCGTGATTCGTTTCTTATTTTTGGATGGAAAAACATGCGAAGAAATAAAAACGAAGTTGGATGCCATCTATGGGAACTCTTCACCATCTATGACAACCATCAGATATTGGTTCAATGAATTCAAACGTGGTCGTTCGTCTGTTTTTGATGAGGAGCACCCAGGCCGCCTGGCAGACGTGGTTACTGAGAAAATCCACGACATGGTTTGAAAAAGTCCACGATATGATTTTCGCTGATCGCCGAACGAAAGTGAAGTAGCAGAGGCCATAGGCGTGTCGTACGGAACGGCATTCAATATTTTGCATAACTTGGGAATGAAAAACCTATCGGCCCGATGGGTGCCGCAATCAGGACAATGCACGAGCTCACTCTTCCGCAGTCGTCACAGCCAAATTGGTCGAATTGCGCTACGAATTGCTGCCGCATCCACCGTACTCTCCGGATTTAGCCCCCTTTGACTTCTTCCGCCGCCGCCGCCGCTCAAGTGTGAGTCGTCCTATGAATTCGGCACGGCTTAACCGCATATTGGCTTAGACATTTTCTTTTCTAATTCGAAAATTACAGCGAGTATCTCAAAATAGTATAAAAATTTTTTATTCCTTTTGATCCATTCTCCGCCCCCAATGTAACCCCAACCCATCTTAAGAAACACCCTGTATATATATATATATATATATATATATATATATATATATATATATATATATTAGATCATTAAAAAAATATCCGCGGTTTTTTGTTCAATTTTTGAATGAAAAAACCGCGGATATTTTTTAGATGACCCAATATATATATATATATACATACATACATATATATACATATATATATATGTATATATATATATATATATATATATATCAGTTTTTTAGCTTTATTCTTCTACCAAAAGATGGAATTTTGACTTCCCTTCAGAATATTTATCGCAAAAATCTGCATATAATAGCGTTTTTCATTGACAGAACTACTCAGACAGAATACAATATTTATAAAGTATTTACAAAATATTTATAAATATTTATAAGATTTATTTTAAATATTTTGTGATCATAGATTGCACACATCATGAACATTTATTGTAAATATTGTATTTATTGTACATGTTATAATAAATGCTGTGAAGATATTCTTAATAAGTCATTATAATTCAAGTAAAAAATACTTATTAGAAATATTTATTTATATTTATCATAAATATTATATAAAATATTTAGTCTCTACTAATTAATTATATTTAATAATATTTCGAATAGAGCTTTATATAAAATATGTATGGAATATCTATATAACAAAATGAATATTAATAAACATTCATCATAAATAGAGAGCCTATAATCAGAGTGGCGCCATACGAGAGATGACGTCATATTTTAACGAAATTCTGCGAGAGAGAAAGAGATATATGGTCTCAGTCTATCCAACAGACTCAGTCAGTTTTAGGGTTAGGTGCAACAGCATTGAACGACATAGATACGTAAAGGTACATTAATAAAAATAAAATTATCGAAATTATTTTAGAAATATGATTGGATGTGCAATACCGCTTTGTACAATTCATTAAAAAAAGGATATGTTATGAAAATAATTCCGAAAAACACAGAACGCCGAATGAATTGGTTAAAGAGTATAAATGGCAAATATAAAAATTGGACACCGTCAAAAAATTCATCTGTATGTGAGATAAAGTAATTTATTCTTTATAAATAATGTATTTAAAATATTAAAATAAAAATGTAACATAAAATATATACAGATTAATTATAATATCTGAAGACACGGTAGTGTCTTGGCACTAAGTATATGTATAGTCATCACATTGATTACGAATTTAATTCTTTCTCTTTTTGTCATATCTTTTCAATTATATATCATTGCATTGTGAGTCTAAATCAAATAATATGATAATTACGATATTTAATATATAATATTTTATGAAATGTATAGGTATATACATAGGTATATATGAAGGTAAATACATATATAACATTTTTCTAAATTTTTGATTTCTTTTATATTATTACAGATGCATTTTGCTCCTAAAATGTAGGAACAGAGAATGGATAATAAACTAGCGCATTTAATAGTGCAAATAATGTGCAATAAATAACGTTTTGTATAAAGTAATGTACAATATTACAAAATGTACAATATTGCAATAGTACAAAATAAATGAAATTTTATAATAAATAATATAAGTAAAAGTTTTATTATTTTATATACAATATTTATTTATTATCATTTTTTAATTCATCACAATTTTTGAGCATTTTTTAGCATGAATTCAAAATTTAGAAAATAATGCGTTTAAAAAACTGGAGGGAATGGCTAAAACATGGCGAACCAATCACAAGTGATACCCGTCACTCTGATTGTAGGTTGTCTAATCATAAATATTCTGTGTTATCTGGGTAGTGCGAACTCAATGCAATTGAAATCCATACACAAATCGACGCTGATGTGTATGTTTAATAAAAATATAGAAACGCTATAAACATTTTATTATGCTACAATATTTGATAAAATAGCATAATAAAATATATTGAAAATTTTTAATTTAGATAAAATGCTCTTTGGACATTATATCAATTGAGATATTTCATTTTTACATTCAGATTAGAGTAGTATACAATGGTTTTAATGTGCACTGAGTTTTGCGAATGAAAAACGCTATAATATTTTTATTAGCATCAAGCAAAAAAAATAATGAAAATATAACAACTCGTTATATTTTGAGTATTGGAAACGGTAACGAGTTACTTTTGCAAATCAATAACGAGTAACGATAACTGTTACTGAGTTACATTTGGGAAAAAAGAACGGTAAAAGTAACGAGTTATTTTTATGGGATAACATTACCAATCCTGAAATAAATAAATATGGATTAATCGGGATTAACTCTATGTTCAAATTATTTATTCTTTATATAATTCCTTCTTTCTATTTTGTCTCTGCGATATCGCGTTACGTATGACATCGTGCGCGACAAATCGCTTATATTGCGCAGTGCGAATTATAAAATAAAATATAATATAATATAATATAATATAATATAATATAACATAATAAATAAATAAATAAATAAATAAATAAAATATTTCGCGTGCTAGAAGAATGAGATGACGATGCATAAGAGGAAAAAAATGAAAGTATTAATAGTAAGTATATATGTGTATGGTAAGTATAGCGCGCGGTGGAGACCGCGCCTGGTGGCGACGACGAATCGCGCCCGACAACCACTGACCTCGTATGATGTCATCACCGCGATGCGGAAATAATTTTTTGCATATCCCGCGCTACGTAATTTCCTTACCCTGCATCCATTGACATTACCCTTGTCCCCGCACCATCCTCTTCCGCCCCGCAACATCATCCCCCGCGACATCACACGCTGTTATCCCGCACACCCCCATGACGTCGTCCCTCTTATCCAGTGACGTTACCCTTCGTAATGTCATTTTCCTCCCCGTGATGTCATCCCCCTCACTCTTATGACGTCATTCCCCTCACTTTTGTGACGTCATTTCTCTCGCGTAGTAACATCGCCCTCCCTCGGAGTTTCCAAATTAGAACCGGCCTATATACATATACCCTACTAATACATACAATAGATTATAGTAATACCTTAAATGAGAAGGCGCAGCAAGAATATTAATCTAATAATTAAAACAGTGAGTCAAATTAATTTTCAGAAACAAAATGCGATCAGAGTCAAAAAATTGAAACTTGTTCAATCAGAAACTTCTTATGTTACGTGATAGAATGTAAACGACATTTTGATACTCTGTAATAAATTGTTGAAAGTGGTGATGAGATTGGAAGGGAAATAGAAATAGGGATATGAACGACAGAAGTAAGTCAGAAAGAAGGAAGAATAGATAGGGGAAGGAGATTGCAAGATTTGTAGATACGAATTAGGTAATGATTCAGTATCATTTCATTTGTCCAATCCTAATTTTTGTTTTTTTATATGAACTATTTCGGAGATGATCTTTTATTGTAAGACGGTTCTTTATCTAAAATTTTTACTTTTTCTCAATTGAAATTATGGTTATAATTGATACGAGGGTCAGTAATCATCATCGATAGAGAATCAGTTTTTTTCTTAAATGTGTCCGAAATGTGTTCATTTGATCTTATTTTCAATTTCCTTTTGATTTTTCCTACATATCTAGCTTCACAAGAAATTTTATAGACAACATTCTGATTAGCCGAAAAATCTAATTTACTACTGTGGGCAAAAAGTATCGATAATTTGTTTGTTTTTCAAAAATTCTTTATTTATTCATCCACATTCGTATCATCCCCCTCAAAGTAGTCCCCCCCGGTTGCAATGCAACTGTGCCAACGCTTTTTCCAATTTTCGAAACATGCCGCATAGTCGTCTGTAGGTATGGCCCGCAGCTCACTCGTCGTTTTTTCTTTTATCTCTTCAATCGTCTCGAAACGGTGTCCACGGAGTGGCCTTTTGAGTTTTGAGAACAGCCAGAAGTCAGATGGTGCTAAGTCAGGCGAATACGGTGGTTGTGGAATGAGTTGAGTTTTTGGCGAAATGGTCACGAACTACGAATGATGTGTGCGACGGCGCATTATTGTGGTGAAGGAGCCAAGAGTTGTCGGCCCACAATTCTGGTCTTTTTCGGCGCACGGCATCACGCAAACGACGCATAACACCCAAATAGTATTGGCTGTTGACAGTTTGGCCGGTCGGAAGATATTCAAAGTGAACCACACCACGATAGTCGAAGAAAACTGTCAGCATCACCTTGATTTTCGACTTGTTTTGGCGCGATTTTTTTGGTTTCGGCTCACCTTTGACACGGTATTCGGCTGATTGGTCGGCAGTTTCCGGATCGTATGCGTAAATCCAACTCTCGTTTTCAGTTATGATGTTTTTCATTCGGTTTTGATAGTCGGAAAGCATCGTTTCAGACACATCAACGCGTCGTTGTTTTTCCAAAAAATTGAGCGATTTTGGCACCAATCGCGCTTTCACTTTTCGGAGGCCCAAATGGTCGCTCAAAATGGTTTTGACTGATCCTTCCGATATGCCAACAAGATCAGTAAGGTCTCGGACAGTCAATCGACGATTTTCGAGCACCAAATCTCGGATTTTTTGGACGTGAATCACATCAGTTGATGTGGATGGCCGTCCGGCACGTGGCTCGTCTTGAACGCTCTCTCGGCCCTCTTTAAACATTCTGTGCCATGCAAAAACTCTTGCTTGTGACAAAGCGCCATCACCGTACGCCTTCTGACACATTCTCAACGTTTCGGCTGCAGAAATTCCATTCCGGACACAAAATTTTATCGCACTTCGTTGTTCCATAATTTCAGACATTTCAAAAAACGACAAATCACTTTTTACGTGCTTATAAACAGACGCTTATCTCAAACACTAATGACTATTTTGACGTGTACCTTGGCGCAGCTGTCACTGACAGAATTGCCAACTTCAAAATAAATTCGGTTGTCCCTATCGGAAACCCCGGGAAATTTAAATTTGAAATTATCGATACTTTTTGCCCACAGTAGTATCCTTTCCTCTAGTTAAGGCTTTTTAATGTATTTAGTATGCAATATGCTGTTTTGCAATTACATTTGTAGGCTATAAGCAAAAAACTTTCAGAGGTAGATTTTGTGGAAATGTGAAAAATTTTTCTTTGATATGGATATTTTGTTTTGTATTGTTGTTATGTGATATTTTAATCTTTTTTTTTATTGTTAAAAAAATGAAAGAAAGAGGATGTTTAAAAAAATATGAATAACGTCAACTAAGTTTTTCTCATGGAAATGAGGATGTGATAATTTAATTATAATATGTAGGAAGAGTATATATTGTGTTTACGAATTCTTATTTAGTGCGTTTCCGACTATGACGATATGCGCTAGAGTATCAGCGCGCTTGCGCAAGATCGAAAGGTAGAAGAAGGTGAGAACAAAGAGGCAGTCGAACAAGAACGAGGCACGTGCGTGGCACGACGAAGAATTGAATCTTGCAAACAGAGAGTCTCTTCTGAATTGTCGGCCAGCGATACTGGCTCACCGAACATTCCATCATTTGGATTCATCTAATTTCCTACAATTTGGGGGCTCAGTCGGGATTTATACGATAAGAACAGGTAAGAGACAAAAGAAGAGACGAAAAGACAAAAGACGAAAAGACAAAAGACGAAAAGATAAAACACAAAAAGACGAAAAGGAAAAGACGAAGAGACGAAAAGACAAAAGACGAGAAGACGACAAAGAAAAGACGCAAAACTAAAGACGATTAGACAAGAGAGAGGAAAAAAGGAGAAAAGACAAAGGCGCAAGACGGAGAAGACACGACGACGAGAAAGAGGAAAGAAGAAGGAAGACGACATTCAAATCCCGAAGACGTTAAGAAACCGAAAGACATCGAGTGTGCAGCTACGAGGGGGCGCAGCGACACCAGAAATACATTGGCAAGACCGCGAGTGCGTCGGTAACGCCAACAGAGGGCAGTGATAATACGACGCGAGTGTGCGCGCGACAGTAGCGCTAGTAACGACATCGAAAGTGTGGTGGCGGGACTGCGCGACATAAACGAACGTGAGTCGGTAGTGTACGCGAACAAGACGGTGCAACAATAGTGAGAATGCGACAGCAAACACGTGTCACGTTGCGTGAAGTGTGCGGAGACAAGATGAACCTTGCGCAAATCGAAGCTATCAGACAAAAGATACGTACGGCGTCGACCGTCGCCATGACGGCTTGCATAGATTTATTTTCGAAAAAGAAGGCGACCGCAAGAATTGACAAAGACTCAGAGACTTCGAAGGCTTCATTTTCAAGAAAGATACGACGGGATACGTGAATAAGATAGAAACGGCGCAAAAACTTTCGATCGGCGACTTAATATCATGCTGCAACATTCTTGGTTTAGAATACGGCGGAAACAGAGAAGAGATAATAACGCTTATACTACACGGTTTAATGGATCTAGATACTCTCACGCCTAAAGATAGTGAACAAGACGGTGAATTAGACGAAGATGCGAGTGACGAGAGAACAGCTGACGAGCAAGACAATGAAAGAGAGGAACAAAGAAGCAACAAAGAAAGTGAAAACAACCTCGAAGAGAACCACTCTATTAGAGACAGCCAAGTGAATATGAAATTCGCAATGACATCGAAACGTGCAAGACTCAATAAAAACTTCCACTGGAAAAGATGCATACTCGGTCGAAAGATGGATATCTGAATTCGAAGATGCGGCTAACTTGTTTGGATGGTCGGAATTACAGAAGCTAGTGTTCGTAAAGAAATCACTAGCTGAACCTGCTAAAATGCTCATCGACAGCGAAGGCATCATCAAGTCGTGGAAGAAATTAAAAGAAATTCTACGAGACGAATTTATAGACAAAATAAACAGTGCTCAAATACACGAAATGCTGGTCAAAAGAAGATTGAAGAGAGACGAAACCGTCCAGGAATATTATTATGAAAGAAATAGCTGCTAGAGGCAACATAGAAGCAGAAGCACTCATGAAATACGTGATTGATGGACTTCCGGAAGACGCGCAGAGCAAGATTATATTGTACAGAGCTAAAAAATTGACGGAATTCAAGGAGAAGCTGAAAGTATACGAAGCAATTCGGAAGAAGAATACTGAGAGGATGAGAACGAGAGAAAAGAACAGCATGCAGAAGAAGACAGAAGAAGTGAGGAAACCAACAACATCAAAAAGTGGTGAAAAAGAACAAGAGACAGACGTGCGGTGCGGTAAAGGACACAAAGCTAAAGACTGCAAGAAGAAAGAATTAGGTAAAAAGTGTTTTAAGTGTCAAAAATACGGGCATACCAGCAAAGTTGTGTAACGCGGCAGACGATAGTGAAGCAGTAGCGGATAAAAAGACGGCGGTAATTAATGCGGTTACTGATTCATCGAGCGATAGAATGTTTAAACGAATCACGATAAACGGCGTTAATGCGTTAATTGATACCGGCAATCAAATCACGGTAATGCGCAAAGACGTTTACGATAGAATGAAATTAAACAAGCTACGGGGAAATAGTATTTGTTTAACTGGTTTTGGGAAAAACGAAGTACATTCATTGGGTTGCGTAAACATAATTATAGATACTGATGAATATCCGTGTGTAGTGCACGTTGTGCCAAATTCAAGCATCATAATCGGTAGCGATTTTCTAACGACGGAAATGACCATCAATAACGACGGAATAACTATACGAAGAGCAACACCTGCTCAATTGTTAACACAAATTAATGTGATCGAAAAGCAATCGTTAGGCATTGGTAACGTAACGGATCCGAAAGCGCGCGAAGAAGTAGAAACGATTGTCGAAGAATATCAAGCAAATAAGTGTAAGACAACGGACGTGAGCATGCGTATTGTATCAAAAGACGAAAAACCTATTTCTCAAAAACCGCGACGATTACCGGCACCTGAGCGTGAAGTAGTCGAAAATCAAATAGCGGAATGACTAAACGACGAGGTCATTGAGAAGTGTACGTCGGAATACGCGAATCCAGTAGTCGTAAGAAAGAAGGACGGATCACCGCGCGTATGTATTGATTATAGGAAGTTAAATCGAGTCATAGAAAAGGACGGTCATCCCTTATCACTAATCGAAGATCTACTAGATAAATTAGAGGATGCTCGTGTGTTTAGTACGTTAGATCTGAAAAATGGATTTTTTCATGTATCCGTAGAAAAAGAAAGTCGAAAATATACGGCGTTTGTCACTCCGAATGGTCAATACTAAGGGACTGAAAGTCCCTTTTGGATTATGTAATTCGCCGAGGGTTTTCCAAAGATACATTAATGCTGCTTTCTGGGATTTGATTAGACAAAATATAGTGTTGCTTTATGTAGGTGACTTGATCGTGCCGGCAACAAACGAACAAGAAGCATTGAAACGATTGCGAATCGTAGTAAAAACAGCTAGCGACTAGTTTACAAATTAATTTTAAGAAGTGTCAATTCATGAAAAGAACAATCGAGTTCCTAGGCCATGTAGTAGAAGGGGGCAAAATTTACCCTTTCCAAGAGAAAGTCAAAGCCATGATAGATTACCCAGAGCAGAGAGAATTAGAAGATATTCAAAGCTTTCTTGGATTAACGGGTTACTTCAGAAAGTTCATACCTTCATATTCTACGATCGCGAAACGTAGAGCGACATGTTGGAAAGATCAATCGTATAATTTTGACGATAAGGCTCGAAACGCGTTCATACAATTGAAGACGATTTTAACTCAGAATCCAGTACTGAAAATGTATTGTATCATTCGCGACACAAAATGGTAGTACATACGGACGCAAGTATAGACGGTTATGGAGCTGTACTACTACAGCGTTTAGACGAAGACAACTTATTACACCCAGTATATTTTGAGCAAAAAGATAAAAAAGGAGGAAAGGAATTACACGAGTTATGAATTAGAGACGCTTGCGATAGTAGAGGCACTTAGAAAATTCCGAGTGTATCTGTTAGGAATTCAATTCAAAATAATTACTGATTGTGCAGCTTTTCAGCGAACTATGAGTAAGAAAGAGTTAAGTACACGTATTGCGAAATGGACTTTAGTGTTAGAGGATTATGATTACATCATAGAGTACAGACCGGGAACTCGCATAAAAACACGTCGATGCTTTGAGTCGACATCCGGTTATGACGATAGTGAAAAGTCCAATTATACCATAAATTAAAAGTCAACAAGCAAACGATGAAGAGAACGATAAAAGAAATTGTCAAAAACAAATCATATAAGAATTACCACATAAGCGGCGATTTATTATATAAATTTCAAGACGGTAGAGATTTACTTGTTATTCCCAGAACGCTAGAATTAGACGTAATTCGAACGATTCACAAGAAAGGACATATGGCAGCGAAATGTACCGAAGAACGTATTCGGCAGGAGTACTTCATACGCGATTTAAGAAGTAAAGTAGAACGACACATTGCCAGTTGCATGCAGTGTATATTGACGAATCGCAAAGAAGGTAGGCAAGAAGAATATCTGCATCCCCTTCCCAAGCCTGATGTGCCGTTACACGCATATCATGCCGATCATTTAGGCCGTTAGATACCACTAATAAAAACTACAATCACATTCTCGCTATTATTGATAGTTTTACAAAATTTGTATGGTTGTATCCGATTAAATCTACCACAACTCGCGAGGTCACAAGTCGGTTAGATGATCAAAAACAAATATTCGGGAGCCCGAAACAAATCGTGACGGATAGAGACACAGCTTTCACCTCCCAAAAATTCAAGGAGTATTGTCAGAGTAAAGGAATTGAACACGTGACAATCATCACGGGATTGCCAAAGGGCAAATGGACAAGTGGAACGTTTGAATAGGACGATCGTATCGATACTTTCCAAGTTATCAATCGGAGAACCTGCTAAATGGTACAAACATGTAGATAAATTGCAACGTATATTAAACTCCACGTTCAATCGTAGTGTAAATGCGCCTTTTGTTTTACTATTCGGCGTAAAAATGCGCGACGAAACTGATCTGAAACTACGCGAAGTAATAGAACAAGAATTTCGATCGAAATTTGAGGAAGAGCGTAACGAAATTAGAGCTAGAACTTAGAAATTAGAGAAACAACAAATTCTGAAAGTGCAATCGGAAAATTGTAAAACATATAATCTCAGACGTAAGAAAGCCACAGAATATCAGGTAGGAGACGTAGTAGCGATCAAGCGAACACAATTAGGTTCAGGCCGAAAGTTACGAGCGAAATATTTAGGACCATATCTAATTAAGAAGGTTAAACCTAACGACACATACGATGTGATTAAAAGCGGATCTCACGAAGGACCTGTAAGTACTTCTACTTGCGCTGAATACGAGTATGTTAAACCCTGGAATACAATTAATTAAAGTGATCAATATTACTTTATAAGACATAATGTTAGGTTAAGGGAAACAATTTTGTTTGTAAGACGTTGATTATAACTCAATATTATTTTTGTAAGACGTAAGGTTAAGTTAAGGTAATCAATTTTGCTTGTAAGACGTTAATTATAAGTCGACAATATTATTTTTGTAAGATGTAATGTTAAACCAACAGTTGGCGTCGTACGGGACGCACGATTGTGCAGAATGGCTGAGTGTAGGAAGAGTATATGTTGTGTTTACGAATTCTTATTTAGTTCGTGCGTTTCCGACTATGACGATATGCGCTAGAGTATCAGCGCGCTTGTGCAAAATCGAAAGGTAGAAGAAGATGAGAACAAAGAGACAGTCGAACAAGAGCGAGGCACGTACGTGGCACGACAAAAAGTTGAAGTGCAAACAGAGAATCTCTTCTGAATTGTTGACCAGCGATACTGGCTCACCGAACATTCCATCATTTCGATTCATCTAATTTCCTACAATTATTTTGTCAACAATACCGAAGATGACACCTTTTTTATGACTCAGAGGGTGATGTGAATGAAAATTGAGAAATCTGTCTAAACAAGTAACTTTCTGGTATCTATCAGAAACAACCTGTAGTCATTTAACAATGGTTGTCAATCATAACACAATACAACACACATTCCCTCCCATAAAAAAATCAAAGAGATTCTAAAAGTAGATGTAAAAAAAATATCCGTGTCTCGGCGTTTTACCAGATCGTTTTTTATGCAGCCATTTATCGTATTTGCTTTATATTAGTTTTTTACAATCGTTTTAAATTATTATACATAATAATTTTTTTAAAATAAATAATTGACGTTTTTGCGTACGAAATTATGCAATGAGTCCGAATAAAAAAAAACAACTGAAAACTTTTTGTTCATATATTTTCAAATTTTTGTATAATAATAATACAATTATAATTATGATTATAATTATTATAAGAATCTTAGTCGTTTGATTTGCCGTTTGTATGATTCCGATTTTGTATCACGAGCAATAGATCAGCAGTATTCATCAAGCATGTGTCTGATGTGTTTTCCTTTGAAGCATTTCTCAATGATCGCAATGTCTTGGTGAAAACGTTCACTATGTTCATTACTGAGTTCATCTAAATTTGATGAAAAAAAATTCAAATGATTGTGAAGAAAGTGTATTTTGAGAGACATGTTAACTTTCATGAAAAGCCGAAATCATTTTAGCAACAATTTTTTTTGTAATTATCGGCTTTTTTATTGGCCAGAAAATTTTTGATGACAACTACCAAACCATTCCATGATCGTTTGTCTACTGTATTCAACAATTTACGGAAATCTTCATTTTTTATCAATTTTGATCTGGACCATTAAATAATACACTTGAATAAGACTACATTAACTGAATAAGAATTTAAAATAAAAGCAATGTTGAAATCAATTTACCTGCTTCGATTTTTGCTACGAATAATTTTGGAAATATTATGTGCAATAACTGGAAAGCTTTGTCAGTAAGATCAAGTATTCGAACAAAATTACGAATAAAATCGAGTTTAATGTGAAGCGGCGGCAAAATTATTTTCCTTGAATCAATCAATGGTACGTGATCGATGCTTAACTGATCCAATTGGAAGTTTGTGCGTAAATTTCATATGAAATTAGTGTAATGTAGATCTGTCTTACGGTGATCTGTCTTTTCCAAACACACAAAAAAATATTAATATTTGGAATATTCTTTTTTCAACCACACTTCAGCAATTCCACAACTTTCAGATCGCAACAAATTCTCCATTCATGCTGACAATAATTGATCATTTGTAGTATTAACTTCATATTTTCATAATTTTCTAGCATATTTTTAGCGTAAACAATTGAAACGGATAGATATTTGTGTTTCCAATATGAAGTAAAATTACTTTCAAATTAGTCACTGATGAATCGATAAAGAATCGCCATTCCTGTGGATCATGAGGATAATTGATTTCTCTGAACAATGCTTCAACATCATTACAATAGGCCAAGTTCTTTTCAGAATCTTCGTAAATAAAAATATTTGTCCAATTTAATTGTGATGTCACGTTTACGAAGTCTCGTTATTTTAAAATCAGCAACTAAATTCTATTGCTTCAGGTGCGATGCAACTATTTCTGCACCTTTTGATAAATTGGCGTCACGAACAATGTCATTGAAGTCCGCTTGCGTTACAAAATGCGGTACTTTATAGCTCAATTCACTTGATGTTGCAACAAATTCGGATTCAAGCTCAGAAAATATGTCACTTGAAGTAGAAGATGATGATTTTGATTGTTTTTCCTCCGATATGTCTTCTGAAGGCGCAGTCGGATATTTTGCAGAACGTATTCGTGCCGGAATTACGAATTCTACATCGGCATAATCAATTTTTTCACAAATATTGTATCAGAAACCAGAAGTTTTCAATTTTGTTGTTCAAAAATAGCATGATTCAGGTGCGTGTTCGGTATGTCGTAGCCAAATTGTCGATGCAATGAATTTAATTTTATGAGATTTATTTTTCCAAGAAAACAACAATAACAATAATCGCACACAACTTCTGGCACAAATATTGTGGCGGCACAAATATTATGTGTGGTACTTCGTATCACAAATTCGGTATATACACATGAAAATAGGCTTTAAATGCCGTCACAATGTTTTTTAGGGGTTTTATTTAGAAAGAGTTATTAAACGTTTCATAATGATTGTGTTGAAAGTCCAACAATTATCGACGCGTAATCACATTTGGAACAAAAAAATTGATTAAATATATTCATAACATCTAACTTTAACCATTCGCTATTCTTTACTTTATTCGAATATTTTTTGTTATATTTTGCATATTGCTTGTGCAAAATAAACCACACACCAGGGAATACAAGCTCTGTATATTTTAGTGGGGACGGAAGTTGTCGTAGTTCCGATACCGATGCCACAGCCCCAGGCGGCAGCTGTATTCTTCCCACTATGGATTGTGTCGACGAATGATTACGAACATCTACGAATGCTTACGAAATGTACGGTAACGAATTTCAGTTGGTTTCAATTTTGTTCATTTTGTTTGTGAAGTGTTGTGAAGATTGAAATCTTACGGTTTTAGGAAAGGATAATTTTTTAGATATATTTTCTTATTTCTCACAATCAGTATTCCTATTTGTTATCTTTATATTTCTATTTATTATCTTTATATATTTTTACTTTCTATTTTTTTGTTGTATTCTCCTATTTTTTATATATTTTTTTATTCTATTCCATTCTTTATTCTATTCTATTCTCTTATTCTTTTATTTTATTCTGTTCTGTTCTATTCTCTTATTCTATTCTTCTACTCATCTTTTATTTTTATTCCATTTTTAATTTTTTATTTATAATTAAATTTTATAGTTTACAGGAGCTCAAATAATAATAAAATCAGTTGTCATAGTTTTTATTAACTAAATAAGTTAAGATGGTACGGAAATGCTGTGTGCCTCAGTGCAACTCTCTCTCTCTCTCTCTCTCTCTCTCTCTCTCTCTCTCTCTCTCTCTCTCTCCCTCCCTCCCTCCTCCCCCCTCTCTGATATGAGATTTATTCCGTCACATAAATTTCACAAAAATTCACAAAAAGCAAAAATTTGGCTAGAAGCCATTAAACTTGATTTGATTAATAAGTTTAATAAAAGATTAATGTATATTCATAAAATATTTATAAATATTTTCATAAAAATATTTACAATTATTAATATGTATGTAAATTGATCAAGACATCTTTTCAATACATATAATATAAGTGTATGGAATATTTGTGTTTACTGTTCAAGATTTATAATTCTGGATACTGACTTCATATGTGTGCATTAGTATTTATATCTGTTACATTCTTTTTTTTTAATCAAAAAGAAGCATAATAATAAACATGATTATGCAAGTCAAAACAACATATTTGTCCATATAATTATAAATTTGGGATGATATTGATTGTACATCATATTTAAATATTAATACAAATTTACAAATCTTTCTATATTACAGATGCATCCTCATAAACATTAAATAAGTTGAGGATTTGTACATTACATTTTGCTGATGATTGTATTATTAGCTATGCAGCACGACGAAATTTGAAAGATTGGGCACTTCTTGGGCAACTTTGCAATTATCAGCAGATGAACAAGACAGAGTCAATACTAGTACTATTATTTCAAATTCAGAAGATATAGATATTCAGCATAATTCAACTTTGCAATTACCAACCATTGTAATTGAACAAGATAGAGCTAGTACTTAATTCAAATGTAGAAGATATAGATATTCAGCAAAATTCAATTTTGCAATTACTATCAATAGTAACTGAACAAGATAGAACTAATACTAGTATGATTTCAAATTTTGAAAATTTAAATATTCATCATCCTGTTGTAATGCCAATACCCAAATGCAAGCAAGTCAATCATCACTTTCCAATCAAGTATGCAGACAGAAATTGAGACAGGTTAAAAAACTATTATATAAAAAAAAGATTCAAATCGGCAAGCAACGTAAACAAATTAATAAATTGCGAAAAAAAAATAAGTGGGAAATAGTAATATCAGATTTCTCTGTACAAAAATCTTGTACAAAAAATCTTTTTGGATATGATCAAAATAAATTTAAAACGTAAACCAGAAGTATATTTTTCATAGCTTTTTATTATTGCCTTAGTTTATACCGATATATTTTATTATATTAAATAATAAACAATTGTATAATGTGATTAATAATGTTGAATGTTGCACTGGTTACTAATGATGGTACTACTAAGTCAATGTAACAAAGATACATATAAAATTCATAATTAATAATAATATATGTAATTGTATACAGGGTGCGGCGCCAAAATCCGGACAAATTTCAAATTGAAATTCCCTCCGTTCAATACCATTGATAGATGTCGCGATTGGCATTCAAATAGCTTGACGCATGTACTAAACCATCATAACCTCGAAACAGTCGCAATGTTGAAACCAAGTGCGGAGTATAACCGAAGAGCCGCGATTATCGAAAGTATTCGCGCCGGGCGCTCGGCGACAGAAATCATTTGCGTGTTCTGACAAATGTAGTGAAGCCGTGGATGGAAACTGTGTCGACTGGAAAGCCATATGTTTTCCAGCAGGACGGTGCGCCCGCCCACACAAGTCATTTGGTGCAAAATTGGTTGTCGGACAACGTCGACATGTTTTAGTCGAAAGAATTCTGGCCTCCCAACAGCCCAGATTTGAATCCTTTGGACTTCTACGTATAGGGCGTGGTTGAAAGGGTCACGAACAAGTCCAGACATCCAAACGTCGCATCATTGAGAGCTGCTATTGAAGCGGCATTCACCGATATGGACCGTGACGCATTAAAGCGTGCCTGCGCACGCTTCAGACCGAAAATGAAATCAAGCAAGCGAGGGATATATTGAGTGAATATGTTCTTTATGGCCTTACAAACAATGGAGGTAAACAAATTTTATAAACCTTTTCATTGTAGCAATAAAACGTTTAGAAAAAAATGTATAATTTGTCCGGATTTTGGCGCCGCACCTTGTATGTAATATATGTAATTAATAATAATATATGTAATTTGTTTAGTAGTATCTGATTAAAATCGATTTAATAAACTAAATAAAAAGCGCAATACAAGCATATAAATATTTTTATTTTTCAAATTATTTTCAGTTCTCTGTTTATTATATGACTAATATGTCATCTAGTTTTAATATAATTTAAAACATTTTATCAAGATTATTTCAAGCTGCCAAATTTTATAACTCAGAATTCAAGTATGATTCATGAAATGTATTTTATGACATATATTTTATGAATTATGATAATGAAATATAATCATGACACAAGAGAAAAATCAATATTTTAGATAACGCACGGTGTCAATGAACATACAACGGAATATGTAAGTACATACGTATATAAATATATTTAAAGTAATCCTGCATAACTATGTCTGCAATAGTTGGCGACAGTGATGAACCCATTCGGGCACCGAAACCTTGCTTATAATTTTATTATTAAATGAAAAAATGTAGAGTTGAGAACCAGATGGATGGAGGTTAAAAATTCTTCTAACAGAATGCTTATCTTTTTTGATATATAGTCTTACCTCTTTCTAACACTATTTAATGCTAATTCTACCGGAACGTTAGTAAACAAAGACACCATATCTAGCGATATCAAAATGTAATTAGATCAAAATGGGCTTCATTTAATTTTTCAATCGAATAGAAGCCATTTTTATGTAACTAAGAGCTTCCGGTATACTGCTGACAATAATGTTATGTAAGAATAAGTACAGAAAATATACGGACTGTTGATTGATGATATAATTACTTTTAGCAATAAAATTAAAAAAAGAGAAGTTTAAGTATCTGACGCATTTTTTTAGCAAGCGTGAATAATAAACAAAATTAAAATAAATATATAAATATAAATATAAATATAAATATAAATATAAATATAAATATAAATATAAATATAAATATAAATATAAATATAAATATAAATATAAATATAAATATAAATTTGGACTTTCAATCTTAAAACATTAAAATATAAAATAAATATAAAAATTCAAATCAGGCTAATGAGAGTTATACGCTGTTGTAAAAGCGAAGAGATACGAGAAGTAGATAATCTTCAGGTGTGATGATTATCTTCATTTTATTTTCGAACATTTCGGCTCACTTTAAAGCTTTCATCAGCGATTACAAAACCAAAATTCAAAATTCATCCATTGAGAGCAAATCTTGCAGATTGCAACAATGCACTCCCAAACCGTATTGTACTCGGCGTCAACACTCTGCCGAATGCCGCCATAGTGACCCCTGATCACTTGCGAACGATAAGAGCGCGAAAAAGTCTAAAACACAATCCACAGATTACAGCCGTTTGGCAAGAAGCCGAGAGCGACCGCGGAAAGCCGAACGGCGCGTCTTCCACTCATATCGCAAATCGACGGAAATCGCCGAGCGACATCGTAACAATATGAGCGGGAGTAACAATCGAATAAAAGCCTCGTGTTTATAGGCGCTTCTTCTTATTTTCACCGCTTTTCCGACTACCAGCTCCGATTCCGCTCGCTACCACCAGCTCCTAGATCGATCCGCAACGCGATCCGGGGTAAAGCGTTCTCTGCCTCTGTCGAGCGTTTTCGATAGTTGCCGACCGGCTTCCTTCGTACTCGGTATCTCCTGCACCGATAAGAACCCGGGGATAGAGCGTACTCCGCCTCCATCGAGTGTTCTCGACAGCCGCCGTTGCATCCTCGCCGGCCTCAACACAAGACCAGGGATTAAGTGTTCTCAGTATCTGCTGAGCGTTCTCGGTCGCCGATCGCCGAGCATACTCTCATCACACACTTGCGCGTCTCGTCTGCGTCCGCGACACGCCGCGGCTGGCTATACTCGCGAATCGGGGAGCCTCACGCGTCCCGCGCCGCCCGCGTCCTTCCGATAGATCCAGCGCACGCACGCACGCACGCACGCATGCACGCACGCACGCACGCGGCAGATTCACGCTCGCTCATGATTTAACTTTGACAAAAACGTGTATATTAGTCTTTTATGTAATTAATTAGTAATTCTAGCGATTAATGATCTAAGCTACCAACGCATTTCGCAATGTACAATACCTTATAGTAATTAGTTATAAAAATAAATACTACAATAAGATGTATATATGAATAAATACTACAATAATGAATTAAAAATATATGATTATTCAAGAATACTAGCTTACTCTTATAACATGTTAAAATAATATTTACCAATGCAGATGTAACTGTTAACGTGCAACTCTTGTTAAAAGGTTAGATTTCTCTTATAATATGTTAATCGCAACAGATACGTTTTACTTTTAAAATATTGTATACTGTATAATACTAAGAAATTTTTGGGTTAATAATAAACTAGAATATTTTTAATATGACGTGCCTCAATCTCCATTTATTTTAGAATCGTATGACTTCGTACCGACTTCTACCCCTCGTCAGAGATAACATATGATCCAGTCCCGAGTTATAAGGATTAAGTTCTTTGACTCAAAATTCGGACCGATTAATTCGCATTGCTCGTCGGAAACAGGTATTATAGCGTCCCTTCAGGACGTTGACCTATATTCCAGAGCTATAAAAGGAGCGTTCGATTCGTTCCATCCCCTTCACGGATGCATACGAGACAAAGCGTCTGCTCTAATATCCTTCCAAGCTCCATCCTTCTTATTCCTTCTTTCTTTAAATCTATCTACACATATGATCAGAGCTTAGACGTAACAAGACAAAAGAAATTGAAACTTTAAATGAAATTCTAGAATTTTAAAACTTCTTAAGTTTATGAGGTTTAAATTTTGAAGAATGCCTAAAAAAAAAAAATTAAAAAAAACGATACCTATTCCTTGAACAGAAGGGTGATAGTATGAATTTGGGTCTAAAAATGTATGGGTCTAGAAGCGAGCTTTCTTAAAATCGTACTGAATAATTGATGGAAAATATAATGCATATTGTTCATAATATATATATAGAAGAAGACCTGATGGACATCGTCAACCAAGTATTCGAAGATGTGAATTTTGAAGCAATAATGGACAATGATGAGGATGTATTCGCATTATTGGAGGATAACGAATATAATAATGATCAGAGTGAGGATCAGAATAAAAACACTAAGAGCAAAGTAATGTACCCTGTAGGAAGTAATGACACTGACACATGCTGACTAAACAGTGCGCAATATATTTTTATTATACAACGGGTGGTTTGTCAATTCTGTGTATATCGTGTATGACGAGATTAGCGAACATCGAACACATGTACACCAAACAAGTTATCAAATCGCATGCAGCCATAGATGGCAAATACTGTTCAGAATGCAGAAATCCATGTTATTCAATATTTTCATCGAATATGTGCCCTATTTGTACAAATTGATATAAGTCAATGTGTATCTTCTTCGTTTACAAAATGCATTTATGGTGACTAGTGTTAATGCATTTTATTTTCTGCTAAAAACAAACAATAATCAACAAGGTTTTTTTGTTCTTTTTCCAGAAAGCGCTGTTACTGATGCTCAAGCCAGCAAACGCCTAGTTTTAGCCAATGCCCGAGCAATCAAACACCGTTGATGTTCGAGCCATCGATACCTGAGTCAATGCCCGATTGCATTTTTAAAAATATTTTTAATACTACATATAAACCAATGTATTAGGTGTACAAATAAGTTTCCGCCGTTTTTTATCAAAAATTAAACATTTATTGTGAAAGAACGATACATAATGTTTTATTGAAAGTATTGTCCATCGCTAGCCACTACTTTTTCCGATCTTTCTGGTAGCATACGGATACCGCGTTGAAAGAACGCTTCATCTTTTGAGGCTATCCAATTATCGATCAAATTTTTGATATCTTCATATGATGTGAAGTGCTGCTCAGACAGGCCATGCGCCATCGATCAAAATAGATGGTAATCGGAAGGGGCAATGTCTGATGAATACGGCGGGTGGAGTAGAACTTCCCAATTGCTTCCATGTAGGTTTTGACCGGCGCCGCAACATGTGGTCGAGCATTATCATGCAGGAGAATAATTTTGTCATGCCTGGAGTAGTAGTGGGCGCGTTTTTCCTTGAGTGCTCGACTCAATCTCATCAATTGTGTTTGGTAGAGAGCCTCAGTAACGGTTTCATTCGGTTTGAGTAACTCATAATACACGACACCAAGCTGATCCCACCAAATACACAACATGAGTTTTTTTCCATGAATATTCGGCTTGGCTATCGATGTTGAAGCATGGCCAGGTGATCCCCATGATTTCCTCTTTGGGTTATCGTAGTGGATCCATTTTTCATCACCAGTGACTATACGATGTAAAAAAATCCTTTCGTTTATGCCTGACAAGCAGCATTTCACATATGGAAAATTGGCGTTTCTCGACTTCAGTTCATATGGAACCCAATTCTCTTGCTTTTGAATCATTCCCAATGATTTCAATCATTGGGAAATTGCTTGTTGAGTCGCTCCTAATGTAAGTGCAAGTTCTTTTTGCGTTTGGCACGAATCTTCATCCAATAATGCTTCCAATTCCGCGTCTTCGTACACTTTCGGCCTTCCTCTGCGTTCTTTGTCTTCGACGTCAAATTCACCGTTCTTAAATTTTTGAAACCATTCACGACAACTTCTCTCACTTAAGGCAGCCTCACCATATGCTTCTACAAACAATCGATGAGCTTCAGCTACAGATTTCTTCAAATTAAAGAAGTAAATCAAAAGTTCCCGCAAATGAACGCTTATTCGGCTCAAAACTCGGCATTTTCGCACAAAAAAAAATATATGATGATGATACAAAATCGCTAGTATTTCAAGTTGTTGATAGATGTCCAACCTTATGATATAATGTTTTACATCAGACAATTTTAACCATAGCTTGCTAGTGGCGCCATCTTTTATCAAACGGCGGAAACTTATTTGTACATCTAATATTTTGTGAGAAAATGGAAATTTCACGTGAAAATTTTCGGGCAATGATTTTTTACGATTACAAATGTAATCTAATTCCAAAACAATGCATCGATCGACTTCATTTGGCTTTTGGGGATGAAGCACCATCCATTAGAACTGTTTATAATTGGTTTGCCGGATTCCAGCGTGGACGTATCTTCCTTTGTGATGAATTCCGTGAAGGTCGTCCATCCACGTCTGTTGTTGCTACTAATGTTGATGCTGCGCGTGAAATGATTGAGCGGCATATGACATACCGCGAGATTCAGGCATCCTTAGGCATTGACATGAAAGCAATACATACGATTTTGCATGATCACTTGAGCGTACGGAAATTTTGCAGTTGTTGGATCCCACAATTTGACCGAAGCTCAAAAACAGGCTCGTGTTAAATGGAGTAAAATATTATCTTCCAACATCTTGCATTGTGGCGTATGTCGTTGAAAAATTCGTTGTGTTTAACATCTCAAACTTCCTTATACGTAAGAAGTTGAGAAGTTGGCAAATCTTTTGAATTGCCAAAAATCGGACAGAAAAATGTTTTTCTGATTATGTATTTTTTTGAGCTTTGATCTTCTATTGATGGAAGAGCCTTAAAACAATAACATTAAAAAATAAGTCAATATAATGTGATAAAATAAAAACAACGCTTTAAATACAGACAATTTCTGTCAAAAAAGAACATAAGTGATCGAGTAACGATTTCTAGATTTCTAATAAAAAAAATCAAGATTCGCCGCTGAAACAGACAAAATGCTTATGACACTATCATTTCATATTCATTAAAACAAAATAAAGCTCTCTTGATGCCGTTCGCTTTAACAAATGAAACATTCTAGAGACAGACGCGACTCGCTCAAAAATATGAAGCGCTCCTGTCGCAATTACTGTTTCGCCAATGCTAGTGGGACGTAGCGGACGGAAAGAGAGGAGTCTATTAAGAAATGGAGATAAAGGATTACCTGCTTATTGCTTGAAAGTTTTAAACTAAATTCACGTATTAATGTGAAAATAAATATTATTTTCTCAAATATTATTTTCTTATGTCGAACAGTGAAATATAAACAACCAAAAAAATATACGAAAATTGCAAAATTTAGTAAAAAAATTCGAAACTTTGACCTCGAGATGCGCAAGGATCAAATATTAACCGATTTCAAAATTTTTTTTGGCATCGATTTGTCTTTCCAAGGAACAACTTTTTGGCACTATTATGTTTCAAGTTTCAAAAATTTGGGTTTTTCGACCTTAATAGACATATAAGATAGACTTACTTTTCTATATGCTGAATATGGATTTGATTGAACGGCGCGAGAGGCAAAATATCGTGACCTATCCTTCTCTACGCGCGCATCTTGACATTAATATTACTAAAAAAAAAATAAAATAAGATATAAGAGTAAGGGTAATACTCAAGAATTTTATCTTCCTCATCGATTTTGATGAAATTAAAAATAGAAAATATTTATTGTAGCCTTTTCTTACTTACATCTTCTTATGTCTCTATACCATCGATGTGACAGATTTCCTAACCTAAATAGTCGTAAACTTCAATGATTAATATCTCGATCTACGAGGCAGAGCGTCACTTCGTTTTTCCACGTTTATTTTGTGCAGAAATGCATCGAATGAGTCTAATTTCGTCAAAATGGGTGAGAAAAGTAGAATTCTTGAGTATTATCAAAGTAAGTTTACTGTCAAGATGCACGCGCAGAGAAGAACAGGTTGCCCCGATATTTTGCCTCTTGTACCATTCTGCCAAATCCAGATACAGCTAATGCTGGATCTATCTTATATGTCTATGCTTTCCACGCGAAGTGCTCTCAACTATCTCTCCACCCCCCCCCCCCTCCCGCTTAGGAGCGCACAACTTCCATGCAAGATTCCCACCCAACTTCCTCCCTGCTTAAGGTCGCATGATTTCTTTCTACGCGAAGCGATTCTCATTCTACTTTTTTCCTGGCGAGGGGCACACAACTTTCAATGCAAAACGCGCGAAAAAAATGTGAAAAAAATCATTTTTTAAATATTTGACCTTAAAAATAATCTTGTCAGCAATTTTTATTATCATATTTGTAATCAGGGCATTAAAATAATAAAATAAGTATGTCAATCGACAAGAAAATCAGGAAGTTCACCTTTTCGGAATTCTATACAATTAATTTAACCCGGACACGCCAAGTTTTTTCTTCACAAATGTAAAAAATGAATGTGGTTATAATTTCAAAATATATGAAAAGAAAGAGCATAAAGAACCACAGCACAAGATGTAGTTAGTGATATTTAATTCTTGCATTACGAATTACAATAAAAACATTAAACGTTTCGGCCACAATCTGGCCATCTTCAGTAAAATTAATAATATTCTTAAGACCCAGAGTTACATCAAGTTGGAATCAAATTTAACCCTCGTGTGTTATAATTGTAAAGATCGTGTTTGCATCAAAGCGACGCTGCTTCATATAATAATGTTAGAACGTCAGAAGTTTTTTCTTCACTTTGACCATTTCAGTCACTTTCAATCTATCTTATCAATCTGTCTTGCGTCATGAAATGATCATTGCATTTATTTTATATTTATTACAAGGAATGTAATGTTCGAATGTAATGTTTGAATTTTTATTACAAGGAATGTAATGTTCGATAGCTTTTTTATGCACTTGGCGTATATTTTTGTCTTTTTTAAAGAAATTTTTTAAAAATTTCACTGCTTTTTGTAAATTTTTGAAAAGATAATGTCATCGATGTCGTCGTCGTCCATTCCTCTTTCTCTTTCCCCCTCTCGCCCCCCTGTCCCTCTCTCTTCCCCCCTCTCTCTCCCTCTCCTTCCTTCCTCCCTCCCCTCTCTTTCTGTCACTCTATCTCTGTTTAACTCATGTATATTAATAATTATTACATATGTATGTACATTAATGTTCATTTATATTGCTAATTTTAATGTAATATTAATTGAATGAATTGTGAAAGGCAGTTTAATGGACAAAACGCTTTACATGTACATGTCATAGTACGACATTGTTGAATGTAAACTTAAAAGTCAATTATCACTTCCTGTTATTAGTGATGAAATATTTTTTATTGTAAGGCTAGCTTAATATAGTTTACCCCTCCTTCACGCTCGGGATTAAAAAGAATGGGAATTAAAAGAAGTTGTAGGTCTAAGAATATAATGCTCAAGGTTTCGTATGCTGGTCACCATATTGGATCTACTATTTTAAATTTCGAAATTTTTACAGTAGATTCGTAATTAACAACTTCGAAAAACCTAGAAGTAATTCTTTTCAAATCAATTAGGAATCAGTACAATAGTTTAAGTAAGAAAATGTTACATTTGCGATGTTCATCACTTCTCGGCGGTATATTGGATCTCTCAAAACAGCACATTTCTTTCGAAAGTACATGTACATATGAATAATTTGAACACCTTGAACGTTTTTATTTTCATTGCACTGATTTTTGGGCACGCAGATAATACGGTTGATGTGAAATATACGATATAATAATATCTATTTTACAATTTTCTGTTTTTATATATTAGGTGTTGGAATTAATTCGTAGCGTTTTACAAGTGATGGGAAGTACTTTCATTAATGTATTTTTTAATGCTCATGTGAAATAAATAACATTCTTTCATTAAAAAACGCTACGAATTAATTCCAACACCTAATACATATATAAAATGTACTATAATTATTTTAAATTTAATGTAACATGTATTGTAGTGTAAATAAATGTATTTATCAATTTACGTGGTAATCGCTGCTCTCATTGTCATAAAATAGGACAAAACCGAAGTTAGGAACTGTGAATGTAATACAAACTTTTTAAAATATATTGTAACAAAGATATGAAAATAATATATAATTTTAAAAGTCTTACACTCGCAAAATATTCTAATGTGAGGGCAGGTAACAAACCACTCATAGATATTAAAATCGGTTTTTGGCTTCCTTGAAGTATCATAAAAACGTTACTTTTCACTTTTTGCGATTCACAAACCCACGACGAACTATAAACTGACCAAGTAAATTGTATACTCTGTAAATAAAAATATATAATTAATTTTTAAAGAATAGAAAGTTATTTTTTTAAAGTAACAAGTTACAATTACCTCTTACCAAATAAAAAAAATAACAAGTTATCAATTACTGATTTTTAAATATAACTCATTATAATTACCATTATTTAAAAAGTAATTACTCGTATTACCTTCGTATTACCTTCTTAAAATGAGTCTAAAATAAGTGTTAAAATACAACCGGTCTAAAAAAAATATACTTGTAATACTTTTAGTTTAAATATTGGTTAGGAAAATTATTCCTTTAATAATTTTTTATGTTTTCACATTAATATCATTATTTCTATTACACTAAAAAGTAATTTTACAAAAGAAAGAAGAATGTATGAATATGGTCATACATATTTCATATATAATATAATTATACATGTTTATAAATATTTATGCGTGTTTATGTATGTTCATACGTATTTATACATATTCATGCGTGAAAAATTGTTTATCGGACCATTACCAACAAAGTGTAAATTATATTATCCTTACAATTATCAAAAAGCAATAGTAACGTAAGTTAACCAAAAAAATAACTTGTAACTGTAACTTCGTTACAAATAACGACTCAACAAACGCAGTTATATAATTGTATATTACTGTAATAAAACAGAATGTAACAGGTGATATGTCGATTACATGTAACGTACATGTTAGTTGTAATTTCCCACTCACTGCAAATTACATTTATATAAAATAAATACACAAACATTGTAATAAACATTATATACAATAACTGTTGCATAGTTATAGAAAAGATGCAGAATGGTTACATAACGTGCTGAAATGTTATGTGACTATAATATAAATAATTCCAACGTCATGTAATTGTTATATTACAGTTACATAATCTCATTTATATATATTTTATTAGAGCGATCACACATAAAATGACATATTAGTTATATATAAAAACATTGTATAAGACCGCTGCATTAGCATCTTATATAAATCAATATGATATCTTTATGCTGGATGATCCAACTGTTTTAAGCAATGCTTATGCAGTTTATGTCGTTTCATGTGTAATATCCCAGCAAACACGGATTATAGCTACAATATAACCTGAAATAACACATAATATAGCTACAATATAACTGGAAATAACACATAATATAACAGAATGTTATATTGTAGTGATATTAATATACATAATATATTTTGGTATATAGTTACAAAATAATTGTTATATAACTAAATAACAATAAATAAAGAGCAAAGTAAGAATCAAACACATTTTAAATTGTAACACAATTAAATACAATAAATTATAAATAAAGAAAAATAAAAATAAATAAGACATTTAAATTCAAAAATAAAATATTACAAGTTTCGGCTACCGGATTGAGCTCTCTTCACTTATCACAAAGATCGCTGTACAAATTAGTTATCGAAAATGCCTGTATATTCCTTATAATAACAGCTCGAGTGAATCTTGATGTTGAACTTGACATTATTCACATACGATTAGACAGTCAAATGTGTTACATATCTCTTGGAAAAAAATCTAACTGGTAAAAAATTTAAAGGTAACGTCATAGTTGCTATGGACACATACATAAATAAAATGACCACATTAGGAGACTCAGATACATATGTATCCATTAAGAAACATCCTATCAAAAACTTACGACAGCTCTAAAGTCTACGCTTACTAGATGGAAAACAAAAGAATATTTCAAGGATTCTAAGTATAGAATAGTTATATTATAGTGACGGATTGGTTCCGAAAGTCTATGGATTGCCAAAAATTCACAAATCGAGTTGTCCTCTCAGAATTATTGTTTCCTCGATAGGCAGTCCGCTATACGCACTAGCTACATATTTGCATAACATATTGTTCAAAACAATTCCTAAGGATAGTTATATCAAAAATAGCTTTCAATTAGTTAAAGAATTAAAAAGAATACATATTACAGATGAATATAAATTAATTTCCTTGGACGTTATCTCACTGTTTACGAATGTTCCAATAGATATAGCGGTTGATTGTAATAGAGTTTTATTTCTAAGGAATGCTCTCTATCTAAGAATGAGTTTCTGAGAGTGATACGGTTTTTTTCTCGATTCCACCTTTTTTTCATTTGACAACAAAATTTATAAGCAAAGCTTCGACATGGGCTCTCATTTATCACTTATGATAGCGGATCTGGTAATGAGGAGATTGGAGACGGTGTCCCTGATGTCGTTAAAAGTGGACATTCGATTTTACCATAAATATGTAGATGATATTTGTACTGCAGTTTCTCCTTCAAAAATTGATATTCTTTTACAACGCTTTAATTCATTTCATCCATGTCTTCAATTTACTATAGAAATAGGGAGAGAAAAATTAGATTTTTTGAACTATATTATTTATTAGTAATAATCGATTTGTTTTTGACTAGTATCGTAAATCTACTTTTTCAAGGAGATTTTTAAATTTCTACTCAAATCCGATTGCACAAAAGAAAGGTACAATTTTTTTTGGGTTGACAGAGCTTTTTTACTTTCTGACGTTATGAAAAATTTGACACTTATTATTAACATTTTATTAGATAATGATTACCCATTAATTTTTATTTTTGACACAGTTAATCAACATATAAAAAATTTATTTAAAAACAAACACATAGTACATAAAGATTTGGCTAACAATGTCTGTATGAATGAATCTTGGCTTACAGTATCATTTATTCCTTTTTACACAGAGAAATTTAAATGGGTCAACAAAAACGACATCAGGGTATCTTTTTATAGTCCTAATAAAATGAATAAATATATAAAAGTACAAAAGGATATTTGTCCCCATACATCTAAGAGGAATGTAGTTTATAAGATTTCGTGTAATAATTGTGATGCGTCATACGTTGGACAGATGGGCAGACAATTGAAAATCAGAATTACAGAACATCGTAATTATATTAGACATGACACTTCTGTCCGTTCTATCATAACGGAGCATAGATTGCAGTATGATCATGATTTCAATGGGACAACGTTAAAATCTTGAATGAAGAGTCTTGCTATAGGAAATGCTTAATTTCTGAGATGCTCAATATTAAAAAGTAGAAAAATAATCTTAATTTATAAACTAACACTGAAGGTCTCTACAGCATACCTATTGTATAAATAAAGTTTGACTCTTCGATACTGACAGTCCGTCTCCTCTCTCAGTCCGTGTTGATTTGTATCAGCGAACACACATTATAATCGACACACTATGTCCGTCTTACATAACTGCGTTCCATTAAATTGTATATTATATATTTCATTTTATGTAAAGGGTGTCTCAAAATGATCTGACATTTTAAATTGCGCGCCATTTTTTTTGCAGCGAACGTAACGTACTAACCTTTAACAACTGGCATCAGGAAGTATTGAGGTTTAGTCATGGAGAATTAAACGATCGAGCAACGCATAGAAATTGTGAAAATCCACTACAAATATAGTGAACATTTTTCATGGTCGTGTTATTTCGCGCCGCGGCGATGTGAATTGGCCACCAAGATCGTGCGATTTGACGCCATTGGACTTCTTTCTTTGGGGTTTTCTGAAAGGAAAAGTGTATGCCAATGATCCACAGACCATTCCGGAGTTGAAGGAAGAAATTAGATGTACCATTAATGAAATTAGTCCGCAATTATGCCAAAATGTCATTGAAAATTTTGTCAAAAGAATGAACGTTTGCAAATAGAGTCGAAGCGGCCATTTATCGGATATTGTGTTCCACATATAACCTCCTCATGTTTGTACTTTATATTAAACTAAAAACATGTGTACTTTTCAAATAAATAATATGTTTTATTAATACATTAAAATGTCAGGTCATTTTGAGACACCCTTTATTATATCATTTTAATTTGTTTTCATACTTATATGCATATACTTGTTTGAATAATTTACACATGGATTTTGGTGAGTTTTTACTTGTTAAAATTCCAATATGTTACTTTGATCTGATTTAGTATTTAGTAAGATTTTTTTTTGTCTTTTTTATCGATTAGATTCTTTTCCAAGAGATATGTAACACATTTGACTATCCAATCGTATGCGAATAATGTCGAGTTGTTATTATAAGGAATATGCGGGCATTTTCGACAACTAATTTATACAGCGATCTTTGTGATAAGCGAATGTCTGAAGAGGGCTCAATCCGGTAACCGAAACTTGAAATTTTTTATTTTTGAATTTAAACTGTTTTATTTATTTTTATTTTTCTTTATTTATAATTTATTCTATTTAATTGTGTTACAATTTAAAATGTGTTTGGCTCTTACTTTGTCCTTTATTTATTTTGTGTATGAAGAGTTCTTCTATCTGTTAAATGTTATATAACTGTTGCATTATTTTGATATATACTTGTTACAGAAAAGTAACAGCAACATAATCTTAATGTGACACATTTGTATAACATGTTATGTCGAAGGTAGATAACCGTTATATTATATATTATGTAGCATATATTAGGTATAGTAAAAAGAAATACATTATTTTTCTAATAGATGGTTTTAGTAATTTGTATCACGCGTAGACGAGATACTAAAGCCATCTATTGGAAAAATAATGGATTTCTTTTTACTACACCTAATATAAGATTTTTATATATTACTATTATATTATATAACAGCTGTGCTTTGCATTTATTTGTAATTAGAGAATAACAGATTTAGTACTCATATCAGAAAACATTCATTCTGCACAGAGTACACAGTTTCTGATAGATAGAAATTTCTTATTCCCTGTTCCTATTGCCTGTATTTTTCAAGTAAGCAGTGACCAGTGACGACTTTGGATAAAGAATATTTTTTTATACAGCGTTGCAGCATTTAGTTTTGTTTAACAATTAATTCATAGATCTAACATTCTTGCAGAGAATAATGGGCATTCTACAATAAGTCATTAATAAGCTTTAAGTCATACTACAAGAAAATTGGTCAATTTCTTATAACTAATTTGCTTTTTTATCAAGCACTGTATAATTTTTTTTCGAGTTTTTGAAACAAAAATGATCACTTTTGGGTTATGAAATCGGTAATAGATATTTCAATCTGACTGATCCTTTACGGAGTTATAAGGACGCAAATGGATATCTTTCAAATCTTAAAATTTTGTACAAATTTTATAAAGGTCTGAAAATGGCGCGAAGTAAAAATCACACAAAAATGTTTACAGCATTCGAAAGAGTAAATCTTTATTTTAAATTTGCTTTTTTATTGAGTACTGTACGATTTTTCTTCACCGAATTATTGAATGTTGAAGCAAAAGTAATCATTTTTGCTTCAATGTTCAATAACTTCGTAAAAAAAATCATACAGCACCCAATAAAAAAGCAAATTGAAGATAAAGATTCACTCTTTAGACTGCTGTAAACCATATTTTTGTGTGAATTTTACTTCACGCCATAGATCTTCGTAAAGTTTGTAAAATTTTTTTAGATTTGACGGATATCCATTTGTATATTCGTATATTTCCATAAAGAATCAGTCAGATTGAAATATCAATTACCAATTTCGAAAGTAGAAATTTTAAATGTTTTTTTGATTTTTGTTTGTGATAATTTTTCACCGGTTGCGGTTCAGAATATTACGCAATTTTGTGCATGTTCAAGAGTGTTTCCTATTTTTTGTTGAGTCGGTATAGCTCATAACATTTATTTAAAAATATAATAAAACGTGTACCTAAATCAAAATATATATCAAATAATATTCTTGAGGCTTCCACATGCTTTCTATATAAAGATTATGCATTTTGTGGATTTCCTCCAGATCCATTCTTGGAACGTTTTATGAATCTTGACGTCCACTTTATCAAGACGAGGAGCAGTCTGATACTGAGCTGTTCCTCCAGGCCATTCCTTTTATATTACGCTACTTGTTGGAATAGTAAGAAGAAAGACGAGAATTGTTGGTGGGGGGGGGGGGGAGTGAAGGAATTGCTCAGTCTTAATAATCGGAAGAAAGGTTTTCCATATTTTATTTATGTTGTAGCTATTATCTCTATTCAGATTGTTAGGGTATTTTTGTATCTCTATTTTGCTTCTCTATACTTTCTTAGAAAGTATGATGTAATGTTGGCTATTGTGGTCGTTTTGTCAAACAATATTTGATATCCTATTTCGATATTATATTCTGATAATGCTGACTGTGTGACGTGTTTTAGCCTGACATCACGTTGGTGTTCTTTTATTAAAGATGATCATGGTTCTCCCGGTTTCTCCAATGTATACTTGTCCGCAGAAACAAGGTATTTTGTATACTCCTGCGGAGTTGAGTGGAGGTCTTTGATCTTTAGATTTTAAGATTTGTCCTATTTTTTTGGGTGGTTTAAAGATAGTTCGGATATTGTGTTTGTTTAATATCCTGCCAATCCGATTTATTGTTCCTTTAACATAGAGAAAATTAATAGGATCCTTTCGTCTGATTATGTGTCAGAGACCATTTTCTAGTTTGCATGTTTATTGATTGTTTTGTGTATGATTGTTTATTGATTATGTCTTTTTTGTCGTGTCCGTTTTTCTGTAAAGCTAGTTTTAAGTGATTGAGTTCTGTCTGTAGATGTTCTTTGTAAGAGATGGTGAAAACTCTATGTACAAGTGAGTTGATTGCAGACTGTTTTTGTGCTGGGTGGTGATGCGATTCGGCATGTAGGTATCTATCTGTGTCATTTTTCTGTACATTTGATGGCTTAAGGTACCATCAGTTTTCTTAGAGACAAGAACATCTAGGAAGGGAAATTCCGTTTTCTTCTATGTCTATAGTGAAGTGGATATTTGAATGTTGATTGTTGAGAAAAATAAGAAAATTTACAGAGTTCGGCTCTGCCATGTTTCCATATCACGAATGTGTTTACATAACGGAACCAAACTTCTGGTTTTTTGGAGTTTTTCCGAGGATCTCTTTCTCAAAATTCTCCATAAAGATGTTGGCGATTACAAGAAAAATAGGAGAGTTCATTGCCGCTCCTGAAATTTGTTCGTAAAATTGGTTGTTATAGGAGAAGTAAGTGGTTGTTAAGCAGTGCTCTATTAGCGGGATGAGGTCGGAGCAGACTTCACATGAAGCCTTTATTATTTAATGTGTCTTTTATTGGGACTTGTGTGAAAAGAAATTCTATTATACGTCGAAACTTACAAACAGGTCTGTGGAATGTAATCGAATTTTTTGGATCTTTTGTATGAAGTCCGTTAAGTTAGTTATGTGTGATTCGGATTTTTCAGTGAGAGGTTGTAGTAGAGTTTTCCAGTGAGGTGTTTGTGCTAGGAAGCGGGATAAGTTGTATGTCGGGGAGTGTATGGCGCTGACATCGGTCTGAGGGGAATGTTTGGTTTGTGTACTTTTGGTAGTCCGTATAGTCTTGGTGAGAGAGGATTTGTAGGTTTTAATGTTGATTTGAATTTACTGGAAATGTTGCTTTGATTTGATTTTACTAGGAATGTTGCTTTTTTTCACCAGGATCTTGGTGTTCTGCGCGATTGTATTAGTTGAATCTTGTCAAGCTTTTTGTATGCTTTATCCGAGAGAAGGTTTTTGTCTTTTTCTAGTTTTTACAACTCAAGGACCTAGGAACTCACAAATCGATAAACATCCTTCATAAAACCAGTCTCATCCTCATCTAAGAACGCATCCATTTCACTAAGTTACAAATAGTTCAGATTTCCAATTAAGCCAACGTTGGCATTCCAAAAATGGATCTGGACACGGAGGAAACCCGCGAAATGCATAATCTTTATATAGAAAGCACCCGTTCTCAAGAATATTATATTTCCTTATTATTCTTAATATTTGAAGCAATAAAATGCTTCAAGTGATTCCTACTCATTCTTTCCAGTCCCAAGAACCGGTAAAACGCTCTTGTAAATTCTCTCTCTCTCTCTCTCTTTCTCTCTCTTTCCCCCTCCCTCCCTCCCTCCCTTCCTCCCCCCCTCTCTCTCTCTCTCTCTCTCGGATTACTTAGAACAGTAAAATGCTTTGAGTAATTCATTCCTTTCTCGGTCTCTATTATCACTCGAAGCCATAAGGCGCTTCGAGAGATTCAAATCTCCTCATTTATTTAATTTTATTTTTTTCCTCTTCCTTTTTTCTCACTTATCCCTTCCAATGCAAATACTCTTCATCAATTTCAGTATCATAACTCCATAAATTAAAAAGGAAAATTTCTAACGTAGATGGTAAAGCGCAATTGTCATCGGGCGGATCGAAGGGAGCGAGTTAAGATCGAGGCACTAAAAAAAAAGAGAGGTCTTGATAATCGTGAAAAATCAGTCGAGAACTTTTATCTCCGAAGAGACCCATGCTGAGCTGGGAAAGGCCCACAAAAAGCCAATTATTCGGGAGAAGGTCTCATCCTCAGTGAGTGATGGATTTGACCGAGGACGATCCTTCGTCCCTTCCAACTATAAATTTCAAATTTCTTTCCCCTTCTTACTCTTCTGCCCTGATAGATTCTCGACAGCCCGCAATTCCTCCTCTCTCTTTCTCCCTCCCTTCGGAGGACAACAGATCCTTCGACGAGATCTTCCAATCACTTGAAAATCTCGCCGAATCTGCAAAGTTCCCCTCCCTTTGATCACACCACCTCACTCCACATAAACACACACACATACACACATTGTCAGAAAACTTAGATATTAGCTTAGTTTTTAGTATTATTATTATTGATAGCGTATATATATATATATATATATATATATATATATATATATATATATATACAATATATTGTATATATACACACACACATATATGCATACACATACATACATGTACAGGGTGTAAAAAAAGTCGGACCCTTTAAGTATCTTGAAAAGTAATCATTTTTGAGAAAAATGTTTTATACAAAAGTTGTAGGGTTGAAAAGGACTGACCTTATCAATTTGATCTTGGCCATCAAGATCAAGTCAAGGTCAAATCGATTTCTTTAAACAAAACATCCTATTTTTGATTTTAGAATCTAATAGCTGAGGTCGGGAACTTTCCAAACACTATAATAAAGCCTCTTTTTAGTCAGTTCCTTTCAAGTTGAAAGTTAAGAGTTGAAAGTTACGGAACTGCCAGCATTAGCATTATCTAAGGTATTACGGAGAGAGTGCCCAACTGGATTTATGAATCATGTATGTGCTCGCGAATGTCTGTATCTCTATCTTCTCGTTCCTCTTATCCTTTCCTTCTCCTTCCCTCCTCCCCTTTTCTTCCTACTCCTTTCCATCCCCTCTACCTCCTTCACATTCTTTCAACAATGCTGAAGACTACATAAGCTAGTGATCTCTCCTGTCAAGTTCACTCTTTCTGTGGCCTGCGATTGAAAAGGTATACTTTTTTGTGATACTCCATTCTGAAACTGCTTATCGCCACATAGTTATCTTTGTTTATAAAGTATTTATTCAAAATATTTTATAATGTTTACTGAGCATATATCTCTTTTAATGATACGAGAATGGAGTGATCGTAGGTCTTACGCACATGTGACAGAACTAAATCGATTGTTATTCGCACTGTACAAAGTTTTGAAGAAATGGGTTTTGTAAAAGACCGTAATAGACAAGGTAAACCAGTAATAGCGACAAATCGTGATAAAAGATTGAATGTTCCACAACTTTTTATCGAAGATCTGCGTAATTCAATTCGTAAAGTTGCACAACACGACATTGATCCTATCATCATAAAATTCAGTTCATAAAATTCTAAAAAAGGGAAAATTTCATCCATATAAGATCCATCTGGCGCAGGAACTATGTGAAGATGATTTTGATCGTCGCATTGAATTTTGCGAAAATATGATGTTAAATATCAATAGAAATCTTTTATTTGTAGTCAACATTATTTTTTCAGATGAAGCTACTTTTGAGCTAACTGGGAATGTAAATCGACATAATTGCAGATATTGGAGTGAAAATCCTCATTTGATGTATTATACATACTCAGAATCAGCAAAAAGTCAACGTATGGGCTGGAATTTTAAATGAAGTCATTATTGGGCCTTCTTTTATTGAAGGTAATTTAAACGCTGACAATTACTTAGCCATGCTTCAAGATGAAATAGTTCCGGCAATCCGATCGCTCGTCAAAACTTCAATGACATTTGGTTCCAGCAAGAAAAGGCGTCATCTCACTACGGTTTACGAGTACGCTAATATCTGAATGAAGTTTTTCCGAATAAGTGGATAGGAAAAAGGGGTTACATTGAATGGCCAGCACAATCGCCTGATCTAAATCCACTCGACTATTTTTTTGTGGGGATATTTAAAGGGAAAAATTTATAATACTAAACTTCAAAATCTTAATGATTTACGTCAACGAATAAATGAATTTAGAATCATGCCTCGCGAATTCTGTAGAAATGCAGTCTTAAGTTTTTATGATCGTCTAGCACATTGTCAGACTGCGGAGGGATACCAATTTGAGTATTTGCTATAATATGTAATATTCTTTTAAGCTTGCCATACTGAGATATGACGTATGTAATGCGATTTTTCACATTGCAATTCAGATTTTAACTTTTTATGATGTAATTTAAGAATAAAATATTTTTTGTTTCATCATCGTTTATTTGTTCTTGTCTTACTCTAGAGATATCAATTTTGCATGTGATAAGTTAAAAATATGTTTTCTATTTAGAGATATAACTCGACGATGTTCCAGATCCCGGTGGAGATCTAGCCGAGAAAGTAATTAAAAACTAGTAAAGCGAGCTGGGTTAAAGGATTGACAAATGCTCAAACGAATGACAGTTGATTTAGATATACTATTGTCTTTATTTCTAAAAGATTGATTGAAAATCTTTCCGCTTGCGTAAGACCTCCTATGATCACCCCATCCTCGCATCATTAAAAGGGATACGAACACCTTAACTTAGATAATGCTAATGCCGCGGCGGTTCCGTAACTTTCAACTCTCATAACTTGAAAAATAGTGATTAAAAAACAGACTTTATTATAATGTTTTGGAAAGCTCCCGACAGCTGTTAAATTCTAAAATCAAAAATAGGGTGTTTCGTTTAAAAAAATTCGATTTGACCTTGATTTTACTTTGGTGGCGCCATTCAAGATCAAATTTATAAAGTCAGTCAATAAATCATTTTCAATCCTTTTGTATAAAACATTTTTTTCAAAAATGATTACTTTTCAGGATATTTAAGGGGTCCGGGACTTTTTCTACACCCTGTACATATTGTATATATGTATAAATATATAAATGTCTATAAATAAATGTAATCAATTATCTTTATATATATGTATATATAAAGATAATTGATTACATTTATTTATAGACATTTATATATATATATATATATATATATATATATATATAATATATACATATAAATGTCTATAAATGAATGTAACCGATTATCTTTTGTAAAAACAATAGGACAGTGATTAACATTTATTTCGGCACCCTTCCGATTCGTTCCATCTTCCCAAAGAAGGACCTTAATTCAAAATAATTAAGTTCTTTAACTTAAAAAGAAGGCCGACAGATGTACTGTCACAGATTGGGTAATAGTGTCGCGTATCGACGTTGATCCACATCTGGGACTCATTAAAGTGTTTCCGACTTGTGACACGCGCCTTCGGAGCAATAACCACAAGAGTGGAGTTTGTTGTGTTCTTCCCTAGCCCTCCTCCACTCCTAATTTCTTCTTTCGTTCAAGACAAAGAAACCCTAGGACTTGAACGTAACAGTATATATATTTGTGATTTATGTATTTAGTTTTAATTTCTCCTCAGCTCAAATGTATAAATGTAATGTCGTCATCCTCTCAAATTGTATATGATAAGACACGTAATGGAGAAGAACAAATGAATAAGCCATTCACAGAGAAAAATTTTTCACAAACAATTATAAATGAAATACTTACTTGCTCGACTTATGTTGAACATACGAATTCACAACATTTTATGGATGTCCGTAAATTTTAGAAATCCAAAAACATGGGTTTACCCATTTTTTCTTTATGAATAAGGAAATCCAAGACCCAATATTAACACATATCATTATATGATACTGATATATGATACGATAATTATCACTCTCAACTTCATACCTATGCCCAGGACTTATTAACAAGAATTATTAGTGCGAGTTAGCATATTGCGGAAACCGAGTTCCCGATTGCAAATTAAATGTACGAGTAGTAAACAATTACGCCCTTACGAAAAAATACTAATGACACTATACCACTGTAGCACTAATAGTATTTTCGCTAATGTCACTTTTAGTGCTAATAGTGCTAATGGTGTTACTGTTAGTACTAATAGTGCTAGTAGTGTTACTTTTAGTGATAATGATATCACAGTATTCGGCCCATTTTTGTCAAATTTTTGTTCATTAACCGGTTTAATTACTTCGCAAGTTTCCACTTAATGCTGAGTTTAGATTTCCACTAGAGTATCACTCAGATATCACCATATCTTTGCTTTTATTATATGTTAGACAAAAATGATATGACATCCTGGGAGTATTCAGGTGGGAATCTGAACACGCCTTAACAGACAAAAGTTTGTAACTTCTGTGTGGAAAAAAAATTTTGGTGGATCTGTAAAGAATTCTGCGAAGTTACTAAATCGTTAAAACTAAACAACTAGAATTTGATAAAAATAAGTCTTAGTGTTAATAGTGATACTATTAGTAGTATTTATATCTTAGTAAAAATAAATTAAGTATTTTATAAACATGCGTACATATATATTTGTACAAAACATGTAAAAATATAACGTTCATATTATTCAATGTAAATATTATTTATTTTCTGCCACTGATTTTATTCGCATTTTCCCTGGAACAACATTGTTACATTTTTGCTGAACTGATTTTTTAAAAACAACCTTTGCTTCCTTTATATTGTTAGGTAGAAATTTATTAAAAATATATTCTAGAAAAAAAAATTTTTTTTTTATTTACGACATAATAGAGATTTTTCTCTCTCAAGAGTATATATTAATAATTATTATAAGCATATCTTTTATTACACTAATTTTTATCGGATCTAATTGTTTTGTCGCTGCAATATCTTGTTGGACATGAAAGTGGCTGACTTTACCAGACAAAAAAAATGTTGGTAATTCATGTTTGGAAAAAACCACCGATAGCAAGTCGGTCGTAAAGCGTGCTGCATTGGAATGATCGCATTTAGCGATTTTAATGGAAGGGAGTCCGAATTTTTTTTTACCGGTTCAGGAATGTTTGACTGAAGAAAAAATTTAAGTTATAATATTAAAAATCAATTTTTTACGCATGAAAAAGCTGTAAAGATAAATGATTTAAGGAGAAAAAGATTACAGGAGAATTAAGTTATTAAGTAGTGTTCTTTTAGCGGGATGAAATCGGAGGGAGCTTCATGTGAGGCTTTTATTATGTTTAATGTGTCTTTTATTGCGACTTGTGTAAAAAGAAATTCTACGTCGAAACTTACAAACAGGTCTGTGAAATGTAGTTGGATTTTTTGGATCTTTTGTATAAAGTCCATTGTGTTGGTTACGTGTGATTCGGATTTTCAGTGAGGCGTTGTAGTGTTTGTGCTAGGAAGCGGAATAAATTGTATATCGGGGAGTATATGGCGCTAACAATCGGTTTGAGGAGGTTTAGTTTGTGTACCTTTGGTAGTCCCAACACATAAACCTTGTCTATCACAAAAATCCACAACCCTCTCTAATATCAAGAACCTATCCAACAAAGACCTGACTTAAGATACTATATCTGCGCTTGCCAAAGACCTAACTTCGCAGTAGCACCTAGAAAGATTACAAAGAAAGAGATTATCAACCATCTATCGACGTGTACAGAAAACCAATTCGCACAGATAGATACCTACATGCCAAGTCGCATCATCATCTAATACAAAAAGTCTGCAATCAATTCACTTTTACATAGAGCTTTCACCATCTCTGACAAAGAACATCTACATACAGAACTCAATCACTTAAAACTACTTTACAGAAAAACGGACACGACAAAAAAGATATAATCAATAAACAATCATACAAAACAATCAATAAACATGCAAACAAGACAACGGTCTCTGATACAACCAGACGAAAGGATCTATCCTATCTATTCTCCTATATGTCAAAGGAACAACAGATTGGATTGGTAGAATATTAAACAAACACAATATCCAAATTATCTTTACACCCCAAAAAATAGGACAAATCTTAAGATCCAAGGATCAAAGACCTCCCCTCAGCTCCGCAAGAGTATACAAAATATCTTGTTTCTGCGGGCAAATATACACAGTGCGACAAATATGTTCCCGGACACGAACCACATCTCAGCAACTAGTGGCGACATCTGTGCGTTCAAACATGCATTTTAAAGGTTGAAGATTTTATTATTATCTGTCAAAGTTTCATTCATTTTGGTTGACATATAACGAAGATATGACAGTTCATGTTAAACAAGATTTTGGTCGAGGTAGAAATTTTAATATGGAACAAAGAGCAGTGATTAAATTTAACGCAAAACTTGGTAAAAGTGCATCAGAAATATTCCGATCAATGCAACAAGTTTACGGCAGTCAATGTCTAGGTCGTACAGCTGTTTTTGAGTGGCATAAGCGTTTTTTGGAAGGCAGAGAGACCCTTGAAGATGACAAAAAAATCAGGACGGCCAATTTTGGTTCGAACACCCGAAATGATCGAAAAAGTACACAGTGCGACAAATATGTGTATGGTTCGAATCGTTTCTCTACTGATATTTAAAGCCTCCTCCATCATTTTTAGTGATGCATTGCGATCGTTTGCAACAAAATCACGTACTTTTTCGATCATTTCGGGTGTTCGAACCAAAATTGGCCGTCCTGATTTTTCCGGGATTTGTCCGGGAACATATTTGTCGCACTGTATATTTGCACAAAGTAACATTGAGATGCCGGTATTAGTTGTTCAATAAAATAAACAAAATATTTATTTGTTATAAATTAATCTCAATGAAACTTTGCATAAGTCACTTTTAATATTTAAGATACATATACAAAAAATTTATCTTTGTTATCCTTAAAAAAATCTTTGTTTATAAAAATGTAAATAATATCAAATAAAATTAATCAAGTAAAATAAATAATCTACAAAAATATGTTGCTCTATAAAAATAAAATATTATAAACACAACTTTCATGTGTACATATGTATATACTTTATCTAAAGCGTAAATATTAATATATATTATATGTTTAATGCCTTTACAATCTCCTAAGTCTGGGTATATAATAAGTGTAATTCTTTATAATTCTACCCACATAATATTTTGTTACAAATAGTATACAAGATGTCCTATAATTGAAAAAAAAATACCAACTATAATTTTGTACATGGATAAAAGTCAACATTCGAAACTTCTTGAAAATCTAATTTACAAGTTGTTCGAGATCGGTAATTCGAAAGAAAAGCAAGAATTCTTTCAGTCGACCGACATTAATTGTCATTGAACGCATGCATAAACTGAGCTCGTGATTTCATCTCGAGCATGATCTTAATCCTCGTTAAAATCATCGAATTCGTCGTTCTTTGTTCTTTTTAAAAATAATTCGTTACACGCAAACAAGCTGTCGTTACCGGCAACGGACAATAGAAAGTTCTAGAACGATTTAATTCGCGCACGCGAGCGCCGCGCTCCGACGAATACGTCACGCGCTGTCACCAATCCCACGCACGGATTTTCTGCCGCGCATGACTGTTACGTTGAACGTCGCTAGAAAAGAATTCAAAGCGCCAATCAATTCTGTACACCTAATGCCACGTAATAATTACGATTGTGGCAAATTTTTATTGGATTTTTCCCAAAAGAGAAAGCTCAGGCCGAAAGCAATAAATGCTTCGATCTCGCCGTCCTCCTTCTTACTTCCAAAAAGTTCTTAGAGTTCTTAGAGTCATAATCTCGCTCCGTAAAATCGCCGTGCTAACCGTTTAGTGAAATCGCTATAAACCGAATCTTTCGAGAAGTGCCGAGAAAAATCGCCGAGATTTTCCATCACCGCGATTCCAAACTCAATTTGGAAAAGGTGACCGCATTTAATATTCTGTTAATTTAAATTTAATTAATTATATTTTTTGACTTTGTAACTGAATATATTAAAGAAATTCTTTTGTTAAATTACAAAGAAACTGAGTTCTCTTTACTGTCGTGCATCATACCAGCCGTGCGCCGAACTCTCACTCGAATTTTTCCGCGCGGTGCGCTCTCGCACACAAGTAATTATCCTTAATGAAAATGTAACAAATTACAATAATAACAATAATAGCATCTACTGTATTTTCAAGAGTATTAAACCTATAACCTTTAATTTTGTATTTTTAATATTGATATACTTACATATTCTTATGAATTTAATAGTGTCTGTACTGCTTTAAGGGGATGCTGGAGCGAAGGCTGAAGTTAATCAAGATCGATATTACAGATTTTTATTTCCAATGTATAAGATGCTTACGCCCTCTGAGTTAATATGATTATGCAGGAAATTCGATTGATTAATTATCGATATTTTTATTCCGTTTCCTACATTACCATCTTAGCACGTGTATTAGGATCGGTTTCACAAATGTAAAATTTATTTTGGAAAATTTTCCAATTTTAAAATTGAGAAAAAAATAAACCGTAATTGAAAAAAATGAACCGTTAATCTTATATTTGTAGAATCGGATCTTAGAAAGGTTAGACTTTACAGTTGTATTATGTACACATGCAGTGTAGGCCGTGTTCCAATATATATCACCAGTATTAAAAATCTGTAATATACATAAAGTACAAATTTTTAATTTTAACAGTTATATCGATACGAAGCCGTAGTAGCATTTTTTCCTTACGTCCAATGCCATTTTAGATAATAATAATATAGTATCAATAAATGAATACGACATTACACATACATAATGTAATTCTTTTTCATGAATATCCATGTGTGTGTATATATATATATATATATATGTATATATATATATGTATATATATATATATACATACATATATGAAACACGTGTCCATATATTGACAATAGTATATGTTATATCTTGACTAAATCCTAAAATGATATTGATCATAGGAAAAAGTGATACTACGACTGTGTACCGATATTAACTGCGAGTACTGAAAATACGTAATTATAGATTTTCAGTATTAACAGTACATTGACACATGGCCCTAATAGCATTTTTACTGTTGTACAATGTCATTTCAGGATGTGATATATATGTATATATTAGCTATACATGAATATATTAAACATATAATATACGTAGTTATACCATATTTTGCTATGTTTAATGAAAAGATGTAGAAGTTAATCATGTTAAAATATTAGTGGTGTATGTAAATATCATACACATATATACAATATTATACAATATTGCATATGTAATGTGTGAATATATAATACATACGTTGCAGATAAAAGTTCCCAATGCTAAGCTATTTATGCATTCCCTATGTTTAAATATGCAATATTAAAATTGTATACATATATTATATATATATATATATATATATATATATATATATATAATGCACATATACGTACACATAAAATGAGGATTTATCAGAGAATTTGTAATTTGATTATTTTTTTTAAGATGTTATGTCTGATCATCTGTGTTTGACTCTCGTTTGCTTTGATTTATGTTAGTTGTATGTATATTCTGGTATTGAAAATATTAAAGTATGTATCACTAATATCTGTATATTTGATCATAAAAAAATATATCTCTTTTATTGAACGTAGAAAAAAGAGGACATCAGTACTCCTTTTTGTTACACGTAACAAAAAGAGATGAAGTAGCTACACACGTATGTGAATATGAATTAGAAATATATTTTGTGTAATGTGTGTACAACATAATGCACATAAAATATAATTCTAATATTCATTAATGTGTCTATATTATATCTGTATGAAAAGCTAAATATGAGTAACTTCTATCTCTCTTTTATAGGCCTTCTACAATAAGCCATTAGTTACAAATCAGAAGTCAGAAGCTAAAAATTGATCAATCACAGCCAATTTTTAGCGTCTGACTTCTTATTTATGACTGATTTATGACTTATAATTGTAAAAGGCCCATTAAACATAATAAAAAGAGATGGAATAGCTACATATGTATGTGCAATGTATTACGTACTGACAGTATATGTTACATCCTAAGTTAAAATGACATTGGGAATAAAGGAAAAGGTGCTATTACATTACACGTGTATACATGTATTTCAAATACATGGTTACATCCGAAGATATGTCTAAGTCACAGTCAGAGTGTATTTAGTAAAAATATACTTATTGTAACTTGCTGTTAACGTACACATTGACCTATAAGTGTATACATTTGTTAAAACACTTTGAATATGATATACTTATATACATTTCATAAACGTACAGCATCGTACGAAAATTATGCATGTGACTATTGATTGTGTAATGTATGTTATATATATGTATAGCATATATATATATAAGAATAACATATATATTATATAGGTCGAAAAAAGACTCCGGATTTAGAAGTTGAACATAAAAGTGACTATAATTATAATCGTAAAGGAATGTGAATTGTATCTGCATGCAGTAGTACGCCAAAATATAATGCGTTGACCTATGACTATGATTCACATTCTACAATTGAATTACGGCCATTCTTGTGCTATAAGGCCATTACATAACGTTTTTAGAAAAAACGTTTCAGACAAAAGTTGTAAGGTTTCAAAGAAACTGTTTACTGATATTCAATTTTTTTTTTTCATTAGTTTCTTTGTTTCGATCATGTAAAGCAATCGGCTTTTGATTCTATCATGACAATGCATCTATTCATATTTCTTTAAATGCAGACGGAAAATTCTACAAATTGGTTCTGTAATTGTATTTCACCAAATTTGATAATTGAATGCCTCTGCCAATAAATTAAAAATAGTCAGTCCACGATGAACGCCTCTGACATTTATTTATAACTAGCCAAGCATGATTCACGGCTGTGGCATTTTGTTATAGCTAACCAGCTCACGATTAATGCCTCTAACAGTAAATTAAATATAGTCAGCCCACGATGAACGCCTCTGACATTTGTCTATAACTAACCAAAGCACGATTTACGGCTGTGGCATTTTGTTATAGCTAACCAACTCACGATTAACACTTCTGACAGTAAATTAAAAATAGTCAGCACGATGAACGCCTCTGACATTGGATCTAATTAAACAAAGCGCAAATTATTGTTATAACTATATCATGTATGATAAATAAAAGTGATATTTTCACGAATGACATAAAGATGCTAACCTTTTCCATGCTGGCTTTATAGGATGCCTTCCAACAAGAAACACACATCACAATAAGCAATTTTGACCTTCTAGAATGCCTTCCAACAAGAGACACAGTGTGACACGGTGCATCATTACAATCTTGTTCACCAATACAAGAATGAGATACTGTATTGTACTGAGTCGCTTGTTAGAAAGCACCCACAACCTTCTCTTACCAAAGGCAGACAATATTCTACTACTACATGTTTTTCTATTTTGTGCACACAAAACACTATATAAATATACACACACACACACACACATACATATATATGGTTGTAAAACACTACTACATTACACTGAATTGACAGTTCTGTTGCGCGGCAACGATACTGTGAACGCGGGTCATACTGGTTGCTGATTGACTCGTATAACGCCGTTGTTTTCTAACACATACAGCGTCACGCAAAACGATATATGTATGCATATATATATATATATATATATATATATATATATATATATATATATATATATACACACATACATACAAAAAATTTTTATTTTTCACTCTAAGAAAAAAGATACATAATCGATATCATGATCACATTATCTTCTCCTTAGCGACTAATTAAGAAAAAGCGTTCACCGTATCTAAATTTACGTTATTGTAAAAACTCTCTATTATCTTTGAAATTCTATTATTGATACATCATTTAAATGCATTCTCCAGGTTTATTCCACTAAAAAAAAAATACAAATAGATGACCAGATATATGACGCGATAAACTAAAATTCTATATTACATTCTGTGGCACAAAAATGTGATTAGTAGCCCTTTGAAACTGAATGTATCATAAAAATAATAAAAGTAATATTTTAAAAATATTGTACATTACATTCAATAAAATGCATTAAGTTATTATGTTCAATCACCATTATTAAGAAAATACAATATTATGTAGAAAGGAAAATATTTTATATATTTTATTTTATTTTATTTTCATGACAATTTGCTGGAAGATATGGTCACAGCATACTGTTCCTTATACTGTGACGTTCTTGAGAGGCACGTCCGCGCGTAAGAGGTTCGGCCGTCAAGCGTCAAGCGGTTGTGAAGGAAAAGTAGGCAGCATTTCAGAAATCGGCCCGCAATTAATTTCGAGCACATTGAAGTATACGTATATAATTTCTGTAATTTCATAAAAAGTATATTTGGAGTAATATAATATAATAATAGTTTATTAATAACGTTATTTATTAAAAAAAAAATTATGGAAAAAGGAAAAAGCAGGATCGAACATAAGATCTTCAATATTCTGATCTTGCACCTAACGCCCGAGACCACGCTGAGTTCTTGCGGATCACCTCAACGAACACGGTACATATGTATAGAACACGGAAAGTCTTAAACTATTGTATATCTCATCAATGTTTATGTTTTGAAATCATTTTTGCATTTGCATTTTTGCTACGTTAATGAGAAAGATATATGATTAATATAATTTAATAAAAAGAAAATGAAAGAATTTTAATTCACAAACACGGTTGCCAGCTCTCCGTTTTTTTTTTGCCAGACTTCGGTTGCTTGGACTAATATTTAATACTCCAGCAGACGACAAAAATTGGAGATTTTCACATCTGTTGGAGTATTGAATATTAGTCCAAGAAACCAAAGTCTGTCAAAAAAAAAAACGGAGAACTGGCAACCGTGTTCGTGATTTAAAATTCTTTCAATTTCTGTTATTTCGATAGAGCGAGACAGAGAAAAAACAAAACCAGATAGAAACTCCGATTGTAATCGGTGAGTCTCCGCCGAACTGGGTTCGTCTAGCAAAACAATGAGTCTGTCTCTGTCCTTCTCTCTGTGGTCGCTTGTTTCTAGCGACCGAAAATATTTTCTCGACGATCTCGGCTGCTTGGCGTGTATCGTAAGGAGGAAAGAGACATTCTAGACAATACATAATTTTTATTAAATTATATTAATCCTTTGTTCTACGAAGTTATGGCGCGTGCCATAATTAACAGACATATTGTTTATGTTTGGCTTGATAGACGTACCATGGCTCTCATTAATGATACTTATGTTTGGCCCGATTTCTTTACGAGTCTCACACGATATTATAAGTGAAAGAGTTAATCATATACCTTTCTCATTAATATATAATAGCAAAAATGATTTCAAAACGTGATAGTTAACGAGATATAGTTTCTGTGTATTTTATGTACCACGTTCATAGAGGCGGTCTGCAAAAACTCAGCGTGGTCTCGGGCGTTAGATGCGAGATCAGAATGTTGAGGATCCTATGTTCAATCCTGCTTTTTCCTTTTTTTCTCAATTTTTTTTTAAACAAATAACGTTATTAATGAACATATTACTCCAAATATATTTTTATAAAATTATAGAAATTATATGTGTACAGGTTGCGGCAGAGAAATTTACTTTTTTGAAAAACGCGCCAAACGGCAAGAGGTGAAGGTAGGGAGCTGAGAGGGGGTGCGTCCGAGAGGATAGGTCCTCAATTTTTGTTCCCCCCTCAGCCAATCCCGATCATGCTTTGGACGAGAGAGCATCGCGCGTTCGCCGTCGAGGCATACTTTGGTAATGGCCGCTCCATTGTCGCCACTCAACGTGCCTTTCAAGCGCGCTTTATTATTCCTCCTCGCAGTCCAATCCCCGGCCGGAATTCGATTCTTTCGTGGGTTACCGCATTTCAGGAATCTGGCAGCGTCGTTAAACGCAGGTTAGGAGCTGTAAGAACGGCCAGGACTCTGGAAAATGTTGAGAGAGTGAGACAGTCATTTTTGCAGTCCCCCCGCGTTCTGCTCGCAAACATGCGGCTGCTCTGAGGCTTTCGGATCGAACTGTGAGACGAATCCTTCACAACGAACTCTAATTTCATCCGTACAAACTGACTGTTGTGCAGGAGTTGACTGACCGCGATTTCGTGGCCCGCCAAACTGCATGTGAAGTTCTCCTTGAAAGCCTTCCCTACGACGCGGTAACGTTCTTCGGCGACGAGGCTCACTTTCACCTTTCCGGCTGTGTCAACAAACAGAACATGCGCTACTGGAGTGCTGAAAATCCACATGAACTTCACCAAACCCCTCTTCATTGTGAACGTGTTACCGTTTGGTGCGCAATTTCGTCGGTCGGGATCATTGGTCCTTATTTTTTTGAGCAAAACGAGCGCGCTGTCACGGTGATTGCAACTCGATACAGGGAGATGATCGAAGAATTTTTCCTTCCACATCTGAAAGAAATGGATGTCGGGGATGTGTGGTTTCCCTTGGCCGGCGCGCTCTCCAGATTTGGCTCCATGCGACTTCTTCCTATGGGGTTATTTGAAGTCTATCGTTTACAACAATCGACCACAGACCCTAGCTCACCTGAAGACAAACATTCGGAACGCCATCGCCGAAATACCGGTGGATATGCTTCAGAGAGCGAAACTTTAGAAATCGACTCAATCAGTGCATAGATAACGGCGGCCGTCATTTGATAGATGTAATTTTCAAAAGTGCATGAAAAAAAATTTGATGAGGTGATCTGTAAGGGGAAAAATTATACTGATATCTGCAATAGTTTCGTTTTTATTAACCTTTAAAAAAAGTAAGTTTCTCTGCCGTACCCTGTACTCCAGTGTGCTCAGAACACGTAGTTACACATTTCGAGCCAATTTCTGAAGTGCTGTCTATTTTTCCTTTACAAACAAGTACCGCTCAACCGCTCAACAGTCGATGGTTGAACCGCTGGATCGCGCGCGGACGTGCACCTCAGGAGCGTCACAGTATAAGAAACATGCTACTATCAAGCCTTCCAACATGAAAATTATCATGACAACATTTTAGCATGAAAATTATCATAAAAATATTTTCCTTCTTACATAATTGTTATTTTCTTAATAATAGTGATTGAACATCATATTAATAAGTATATATTAGGTGTTGGAATTAATTCGTAGCGTTTTACAAGTGATGGGACGTACTTTCATTAATGTATTTTTTAATGCTCATGTGAAATAAATAACATTCTTTCATTAAAAAACGCTACGAATTAATTCCAACACCTAATACATTTTACTAAATATTATGTACTTTTAAAATATTTACTTTATTATTCTTATACATTACATTGATACATTCGGTTTTCTTTCAAAGAGCTACTAACCACGCTTATGTACCACAAAATGTAATATCTTTTAATATAGAATACTGATAATATCAATTTAAGATTAATAAGAGTCGATACAGAACGAGATGCGTAATTTTAAACTGGAATGACTCAACTTCAATAACTCCGTGATATCTTCTTTATTCAATATGTGAATAAAGAAGGCATGTTGAATAAAGAAGACATCACAGAAGACTAAGGAAAGTAAAGGATTGATAATTTGCTAGAAGGTACGGAGCATATTTCTTAGTGCAACGCTCCTGAGATACACATCCGCGCGCGATCCGGTGCAGCTCAGCCGTCGAGCATTGAGCGGCGGCGGCGGGAAGAAAGAAGGCGATGCTTCAAAAGTCGACCCAAAATGTATAACATGTATTCCAATAATTATAGGAAGAATACCGAATCACTTTAATAGATAAATAAAAAATTATATGTATGTTGCATATAAAGGCACATATAAAGGCTTTTTGATTTGTTAATTATAAAATTATATTGACATCATCCTTATAATTATATTAGTCGCACTTTTTCGATTTGATTGATTATCAGAATTTTCATTCGGATGATAATTATAAAAAAAACATTTCACAAAAAGTACTGATCGACGTAACATTATTACAGAAAGATGATTTTTTTTAATCTTTTTTTTAAAGGTAAATTAAAACTTTTAGAAATACACATATAATTTCAATAATTAAATAAAAATATATTTAGCCTGTAATATATATTTGTTAACAATGTCACTTATTTAAAAAAAAAAAAATTATGAAAAAAGAAAAAGGGAATTGATCATGAGATCTCTAACATTCAGATCTCGCATCTTACGTGTGAGACCACGCCGAGATCTTGCAAATCATTTCTATGAACGTAATATAACGCTCATGGAAAATCATAAAAATATCAATATCTCGTAAATTATCGTGTTATGAAATTATTTTTGCTATTATACATAAATTGGAGGGATATAGGATCAGCATAATTTATTAAAACTTACATATTATCTATAATGTTCCTTCTTCTCTTAATTATACACATTGAGCGGCCAAAATTTTCCAGAAATTTTCGATCGCTAGAAACAAGCGACCCATATATATATATATATATATATATATATATATATATATATATATATATATGTATATATATATATATATGGTATATATATATATACAGCTGTATATATATATATAGAGAGAGAGAGGGGGGGAGAGGGAGGGGGGAGAGAGAGAGAAACTCTGAAGGATAGACTCGCTGTTTCGTTCGACAAGTCCAGTTCGGCATGCGGAGTTTCACCGATTACAATCGGAGTTTCTATCCTATATTTTTTTTGTTTTTGTTCTGTCTCACTCTGTCGTACTTCTGTTTCAATAATTCGTTCTGCAATTCAAGAATATGATTTCTATCGATTCTGGCATCATCGCCGATGCAGCAAGGACGCATGATTCCTTTTCTAAACAACAATCCTGATATATATTTCTATATATATAAAAATATATTATTATTATAGCGTTTCCAACCGATAATATATTGCTGGTTTATACAATGATTCAATCCATTTCTGTAATTAAATAGCGGTACTTCGCTTGTGCGCGATAAGAGGAATGGCGCTTCTTACTAAGTCGACATTTCGACATCCGAGTCGAGTAAAAAATGTGCTATATACAATAATTTCAGACCTTGCATAAGTAGCTGGCGATTTACAGAAAACCTCAAAGAACAATATTATGCTTGCAGAAATGAGTTATGAGTTTTAGTATAAGAGCAAAGAGTATTCAAAAATTTCATTTATATGCTACATCTGCTACGAGATCGCCGCTTGTCGTTCCGACATACGAGCAGAATGGAAGCTCAACCAAAACACACATTGCGTTCCGAATCTTGATATATGCATGTGTAAATAATTCAGTAAATAAAGTTTAGACATGTGTTGTATATATGTACACACACACGTGCGCGCGCGCGCGCGCGCGTGTGTGTGTATATAATAGCATACATACACACGCGTGTGCGTATGTATGCGTGCATACATATACATACACACACACACACACACACATGTGTGTGTTATTTTATATATATGCATCAATAATTTACTAAATAAAATGTATGTAAAAGACAGAACAGTGTAATTAAAATAATTATCTTCATTTGTATTCATATGTAAATAATATGGTATGTTTCTTGTTTAGGAAGAAATTATTTCAACAAAATTGAAATAACTAATTGAATAACTATCATATTTATTTTATTATTTTTTTTCTCAAAAAAAAAAACTTTGACCAGAACATGTTTATTGATATGGGCCTGAGTAGGTCGATAATTCAGATCATTTCTATGGTTCAGCGACGCACTTTTCATGACAGCGCCGCTGTCGGAATATCGCGGAACTAAAATACTGCTCAGTTTCATGGCTTCACGTCAATTTCACTCATAATATACAAACGAAATTTTCGGACTGCACCTTTCTCTTATACTAAAACTCCTACCGCGTTTCTAAAAGCATGGGATTGTTCGTTTAGTTTTTCCACAATTCGCCAGCTACTTTTCATGAACGTGCAAGATTTGAAACTCTTATATCCAACACATATTGTGATGTGTTGACTACAGAAGCCGATAACAAAACTGTAAGTCTTCAATTTTCTTTCGTTTTTCGTATTCAAATGTAGCTAGCGATTTGCATTGTTGTCCATACTTTAATTGTGGAGAAGGATTTTTCAGTCCGTAAACACAGTTATGAGAAAGGTATTTTAAAAATTTAATGATAAAACAGGACACTCCAGCATCCCATTAATACGTTAATAAGCTTTATATACTACATGGGCTGAAAAGTCCCGGGATTTTTAATGAAAATAAGCGTTTTTTATGCAAAGTTATATTTATTCCTCAACATAGTTGCCTTCGAGGGCGATACACTTGGTATAGCGATTTTCCAACATTTCGATGCCCTTTCTGTAGTACGAAACGTCCAAGCCTTCGAAATACGCCTCGGTTTCGGCGATGACTTCCTCATTCGATGTGAATCTCTTTCCCTGGAGCCATCGCTTGAGGTTTGGGAACAGATAATAGTTGCTGGGGGCCAAGTCTGGAGAATACGGTGAGTGAGCAACCAATTCGAATCGTAATTGGTCCAATTTGACAATCGCTTACAAGGACGTGTGTGACGGTGCGTTATCGTGATGGTACAGAACTTTTTTCTTCGCCATATGGGGCCGTTTTTTTCTTTATTTCGTCGTTCAGTTTGTCCAATAACGCTGCATAATACTCTCCCGTAATTGTTCTTCCCTTCTGCAGGTAATCGATGAAGATTATGCCATGCGCATCCCAAAAAACGGAGACCATAACCTTCCCGGCCGAGCGTTGGTCTTTTGGCCGCTTTGGTCGGCTTTCGTGGCTTTTCAGCCACTTTTTGAACAAATGCAGAGCAAAATTAAAAATGTTTTAGCAAATAATATCTCTGCTATTTCGTTTACCATTGATGGATCAACAGTAATCATTAACGGAAAGTCATATTATGGCATTACAGGGAATTTTATTACCGATGATTTTAAATACGATTCCATTGCTTTGGACTTTGTTGCTTCAAACGGTAACTATTCCGGAAATTGCGAAAATGTTTTTTATTTCCCTGAAGGGATATGGTATTCTGCACAAAGTGCAGAATATTACAGTTTACAATTGCGCAGCAAACTCAACTTTTATCCAAGAGTTTAACAATTTAATTTAAAATAACCTGACAGTCCAAAGTAATATTGAAGCAAAATTCTTCAAGAAAGATGCAAATTTTTGCATAACTTTTCACTTATTTTCTATTAATTGCCATTGAATAAAATCCGTTTCAGCATAAATAGCATTGATGGATCCTTTCATATCCAAACTAGTTTTGAGCATGTTGTCGAATTTTATCTCGTACATGTATCGACAATCAGTGAAACATATTTCTCAGAAAAAAGATTACAGAAATTTTTGAACTTAATTTGTAGTTGTTCGAATCGTTCCAATTTTTTCGGATCATTAATAGAAGATGAGTGAGAAATTATGCAAAAATTTGCATCTTTCTTGAAGAATTTTGCTTCAACGTTGATAGAAGAAAACAAATATGCCACACTTCCCATGGTGATCATAACATATAACATGGTTCTCGATAAGATAGAAGCAATTGTCAAGCAGTTGGAGCAACAGGACACTCGGAATGTATTAGAAAATTCGCTGATGGACGCATATCAAGCAGCATATGACAAAATGGTATGCTACTATGTCAAATTAGATATATTTCTTAGTATTAATATTAGTATTAATACAAGGCACAAAGTCGAAACTATTTATTTAATTAAATGGAGCAAAGAAATCATCGATGAGATTTTAGAAAAACTCAAACATATTTTCAAGAAAAAATATTATGTCGTATCACTGCAAGATGCCCAACCAGTACTATCGAGCGATGACGAAGATATAGACATAAACAGATTGTTTATGGACAGGATTATATGGATGAATGAAATAGATTCGTATCTAGGAAGCTATAGAATTAACAGAGACGTCGACATTATTGATTGGTGAAAAAATAATCAACATACTCATGCTTAGCAAAGATGGCGCGCGATTTTCTCAGTGTCCCTGCAACAGACTATTTTCTAAGGCGGACTTTAGTATAAGGAAACACTGAAATTGACTTAATGATGAATCTGCTCATCTGTTATTATATTTTAATTCCTGGGTAATCTCTGATTTAACGAGACATATCTTTGATGACGTTGAATATACCGAATAATAAGAAATATCTCTATATTATAAGAATATACCTATATTCTGTAAGTAGATTTTGCAAACAAAAATCTTAATAAACAGATTATTTAAGTAATTAAAATTAATTGTAAACACGTGTATGTCCATAGCTTTTCATTTTAATGTCCAACCGTCGATCATTTTTTTAATCCAAGTCCTAAAAAACTATATGTACAGGTACTATAATCACTTACGCACTTTATCTATTTATACATAATATAGATTATTAATAATATTTTCTTATGTAAATATATTTACATATTGATACATGAGAAATAATGACCAGAAAACATAAAAAAAAACGAGATGAGACGAGATTCTCGGGCTGAAATCGAGCCTCTCGAAACCTTTGTCTCGATCTCGGTCTCGTCTCGTCTCACGAGAGTCTCGATTATCACCGCGCCTTTCAATATACAACTTCCGAACGCTGTATTGGTCTCGAAGTCCATATCCGGTATCTACATGCACGAATCGTCTACGCACCGAATTCTTCAAACTCTCGCGATGAATGTGATCACTGATTGTTTCTTGCTGATCGACAGTTGCGGTCATTTGGCATGACTCTGCTCTTCCAGAGATTCTGTAAGCTCGTCGCATCGTTGTTACCATGCAATGTACTCTTCTTTGGTATTCATCTAGGTCGCTTATTCTATCAAATCGCGCTCTATATTAAAATGTCTAATGACGCAGTCTAAATCATCTTATTTTATACCATTTATTTGGTCACGTGACACTATTTAGCAACGTCGCATTTATATTAAATCGCATTGATGATGTTACCGCGAAACATGTTGTGACATGTTGTGACATGTCTTGTCGTAGCATGTCCTTGAAAAATCTTTTATTACGTTAAATCTAATGAAGTCGTCGGCAATTGCGAAATTGCAAACGTCGCATTTTTGTTTTATTAAATTACATTGATGATGTCATCGCAAGACGCGTCAAATAACAAATACGATGCGGTAAACACCTAGCGTAAGATTTATGATCAAAATTCAAATATTGAATGTGAATTATTATGATCAAAATTCAAATATTGAATGTGAATTATTAGTTACTCTATCGATAATAATATATATAGTATATGAAAAATAAATGAATATTTAAATTATGTTTTTCTGCGTTTGAAATTATTCATTTTTTCCTCCTCGGAAGAGGAGGAGGAAGAGGAGCAGGAGAAGTAGAAGGAGGAGTAGAGTTAGAAGATGTGAAGGAAGTGGAGGAGGAGGAGAGATAGAAGAGGAAGGAGGAGGAGGCTAGGAATAAGCGAGGAAAAGGAGAAGATAAGTAAAAATATTTTGATATTAATCGTCACATTTTGAAGAAAGTGGCGGTCCACGACGCATTTTCGGTAGGCCCGCTGCATACCCAGTGGTATCGCTGTTTACATAAACAGTGAGACCTTCCATGCGCTAACTCTTCCCTCTCCCCCCCCCCCCAAGTTCTTCTTGCGACCGCGACGCCAGTGCTAGTCTAGTGGCAGTCAGGCGGCTGTATCCGTGATTCCCCATTACTATACTATTCATATCATTTTATACTAAATTTATATCAATTTACATCAAATAATAAACAATTAGTTTGTCCATGATTAAATTTTGTTATTGAGTAAATTAATAATAATTAGAAAAATAATCAATATGTATAAATTACGAATATATATAAATTACCAATATATATATACTCGTATATATATTAGGTGTTGGAATTAATTCGTAGCGTTTTACAAGAGATGGGAAGTACTTTCATTAATGTATTTTTTAATGCTCATGTGAAATAAATAACATTCTTTCATTTAAAAACGCTACGAATTAATTCCAACACCTAATATATATATACATATATATATATATATATATATACATATATATATATATATATATTGGTAATTTATACATATTGATTATTTTTCTTATATATATATATATATATATATATATATATATATATAATTCTTGCATTTCTTAAACATTATTCAATTGAAATGCTGAACCATTTAAATAGAGAATTAAATATCAAACGTCTATCTTCTTTCATATATATTTGAACTAGATACCTTTAACTCTTGTGACAAATTTTTAAAAATACTAAACATTCATGGGCTATCAAAACAATGACTTGAGAAGCCGCGTTATCTTTGCTCTACAGACCGACTAAAAGAATATTATGTTTCAAAATGTTAGCGCGGTCGACGATTGTTATTTGAGCAGTGTGAAACTTTATCTAAATTCAGAATTTTATCCGTACAACGATTTGAATTTATATTTTGAGAAAAAGAGATACTCCGTCCTGTTTGGTATGTACGTTTTCGTAAAACATATTATGGAATCGATTGCTTCGAGACGCTGCTCAAGGCGTTCTCGTTTATAGAGAAAGAATCTTTTGCAGTCATTGATTGCTCGCAACAAAACACATATGTTAACAAAGTTACTGTGGATGCGCATTACGAAGATGAAGAATCTCTTAGTAGTCTTGATGATTACAATACTATGCGATGTGGGAGACATGCTAAGAATTGTGCTTTGTAATATGCATTTAAAATATTGAATTGGTGTTCGCGACGCCAAAAAGAATTGTAAAATTTTTTTAATATACTGTATGTTACCTCACATTAATATGTTTTTGTTTTTGCTATCCTTGTCAGCAGACATTTAAATAAATAAATATATATATATATATATATATATATATACATATATATATATATGTGTATATACATATGGCAGATAGAGAAAATGGACTTATAACGGTCTGACAGTGATTTGATAGCTGTTTATAGCTGTTAAATATCAGTCCAATAGCTGTATATAGCTGTGAAATATTAATTCGATAGCTGTTAAATATCAGTGTGATATCTGTTAAATATTGATCCGATAACTGTTTAATAAATATATACATTTAATTGCGCTTCAATGGTACACGATGCACTGCAAGTGATAAAAATGCTGAGGTGGATTCTTTCGAGCCTGACATTTCGTATACTTTTTGGCTGAGGTATACAATTTGACTCGAGGCATTGTACATTCTGTTGCTGATATTGATTGTGATGATCTAATTATAATTGATGATCTATTGTAACTGATAAATGTTGAAGTTTCTTTGTGGAATCGTACGAACGCGTGATATAGGGGAGACCAGTTGAATATAGGGGTAAGTAGAATAATCGAGGCTACATTAAAAATAAAACACGCGAGACATGCGTAAACGAGTCTGAGCACGCAGCAGCGATTGCCGCTAAGTATGCTGTAATCTTTGTGTTGCGAACACATCTATGATAGAAGTTGTGCCACAATTTTAAAAAATCATATATCTAAGTAAATATTTGTATTCTTAAAGTTTTTATTTTACTATCTGATTGTCACGTATATGATTGTCTGAGATATTTGATTTCTACATAGATAGTAAATGTAGTTCTTATTTAATAAAATCCAACAGATTTTTTTGGTTTAAATGTCTCTGTTATCGTATATTGTTAATATTTTTAAAAAATAAATGGATGGGGATAATAGACTAATTACAACATGGAACTGTATGATTCATTTAGTGACAACTCTTATAATATTGGGAGTACAAATTAGTTCGGTCCGTTTTTTTGTGTTCAAAATTTCAAAACAAATGAATGAACAGATTAATTAAAGTATTGTCCATCGCTGGTTACTACTTTTTCCCATCTCTCAGGCAATTTTCGAATTCCATCTCGAAAAAATGACTCGTCTTTGGAGGTGATCCAATTTTGGAGCCAATTTTCGATTTCTGCGAAAGAAGTGAACCGGTGACTTGCCAAATCCTTCGGAACAACCAGTAATCAGAAGGAGCAATGTCCGGAGAATACGGCGGGTGCGATAAAACATCTCATTTGAGCGTTTCCAAATATTTTTTTACGACTTTTGCGTCATGAGGCCGAGCATTGCATGAAGAAAAATAACTTTATCATGTCCTTGCTCGTATTCCGGCAGTTTTTCTCGCAATGCACGACTCAAACAAATCAATTGTAGCCAATACCGATCGCCCGTAATGAAATCGCCAGGTTTCAGCAGCTCATAGTAAACAACATCCTTTTGGTCCCACCAGATACAGAGCATGATCTTCGAACCATGAATGTTCGGCTTTGGTGTTGATGTTGAAGTCGATGGTAACGATTGACCGGGCTTAGCGTAGTATTTTTTCTTCTTGGAGTTATCATAGAATATCCACTTTTCAGTCACAATCCGATGCAAAAAATCTTTTCTTTGTTATCTTTGAATCAGTTGTTCGCAAGTGAAAAATCGCCTTTCAACGTCTCTCGGTTTCAGTTCTTAAGGCACCAAATTTCCTTGTTTTTGAATTATTCCCATGGCTCTCAATCGTGCAGAAACGGCTTGTTGAATTATTCCCAATGATTCTGCAAGCTCCTCTTGCGTTTAACTCTGATCTTCTTCGAGTAATGCCTCTAATTCTTTGTCTTCGAATTTTTTTGGCTGTCCAGAGCGAGACTTGTCTTCAACGCTGAAATCTCCATCCTTGAAATGTTGAATCTATTCCCTACATGATTTATTAGTTGGAGCAGTGTTACCATAAACTTCGACAAGCATTCAATGGGCTTCAGCTGCACTTTTCTTCCAATTAAAGCAGACAATTAGAACCTCCCGCAAATGCTGCTTGATTAACACAAAATTCGACATTTCAAACACAGTAAAAACTAAGGTTTTTGTATGAAACTCAAAGCGATATAAACTGAATATTATTAACAGATGTCTAACCTCTCTGAAAATGCCAAAATCAGCTATCACTATGAACCATTCACAACAATCGGAGCCATCTTTTGGAAAACGGATCAAACTAATTTGTACTCCCAATATAAAATTTAACAATTTATTAACAAGCTAATTGAATTTTTTTTATTATAATAAATATAGATACACAAACATATGTATCTATACACACACACACATATATACATATAAAATGAAACGATACATAATCTATAATCTCGACCCATCAACTTGAGAAAATACTGATACCGAGTCGTAATAGAAATAACTGATAAAATATTCTCATCTTGCTCGAATGAATCACTACTAATTACTGAATTAATATAATACTCACATTTTTCCCATCAGCTTATTATCGCTGATATCTAAGGTGATTTTTAATCCGTCAGGCTGTTCGACAATTCCTACCTGAAGGTTTAGCGCACCCTTACTTAAATAAACCATTTTTTCCAGCAATTGACGGATCTGTATGTTTATATATGCATATTCAACCAAAGTACCGATGTTGGCCATCTCTTTTCGCAGTAATTGACATTAGTACAGACTGATTGACAAATAAACTGTGACAGATTCGACAAGCAAACTGATTAACAGGGACTGTACGAGATTTTATATAGTAAAGATGTGTAGAACATGATATCATTTCAAAAAAAAGAACAATGCCTCAAATTTAAGAAAGTTAAGAAAGTTTACATCTCAGACGAAAATTATATCACGCGATCGAACGATCTCAAGAATAAATTTCAGCATTTTTATCAGTCATAATTAGATTAATGCGTTATATCAGCAGGTACAACGCCCCGGTAAAAAGTTTATATCTCAGCTGAAAAATATATCACGCGTTCAAATGATTCCACGAATAAACTTCAGCTTTTATCAGTTACAATTAGATCATCAGTTATTAGATCGTTATAATCAATATATCAGCGGTAAAAAGTACAATATCTCGAATAAAAGCATGTGCTACAGCCAAAAAGTATATGAGAAGACATAGCACTCGAAAGATTCCAACATCAGCATTTCCACCTCAGCATTTTGTCGCTTGCAGCGCTTCGCATTAAAGCGCAATTAAATGTATATCTATTGAACAACTAGGATTAATATTAAACAACTATCAGACTAATATTTAACAAATATCAGACTGATATTTAACAGTTATAAACAGCTATCAGGATGATATTTAAGAACTATAAACAGCTATCAGACTGATATTTAATCGCTATAAACAGCTATCAGACTGACATTTAACACCTATAAACAGCTTTCAAACAGCTATTAGACTGTTATCTATTTTCAACATCTGTCTACTATATTTATTTAAATGTCTACTGCTAAGGATAACAGAAATAAAAACATATTAATGCGATAACATATATTTTATTTAAAAATCTTACAATTCTTCCTGGCATCGCAACCAGTTAAATACTTTAAATACATTTTGTAAAGCACAATTCTTCGCATGCAATTCTTTTCCACGTATAGTATTACAATCATCCAAATAATTAAAGATTCCATGTCTTCGTAAACATCCAAGATCTCAATGTACATGCGTTCTCGCTCATCATGAGCAGAAGTGAGTTCCACAACCACGTTTCTCACGTCCCTTGACATATATGATAGCATCATCTTCAAATACAGCTACCGCGATCAGGTGTTTCGCTGCACGAGACTATCCAGTTCTCCCATCGCAATCCATGATGATAAGCACTCAACCAGGAAGTGTAAGACCTATTAGATCTTGTCAAAAATTTCCACTCGTAAAAATGTAATGCGTGAGAACGATCCTCTGTTTTAGCACCGCTATTTCTTTGACGATAAATCTTTTTTTGACGATGAATCCTCGCAGATCCACAAACGTTGATATGACCATGATGAACAATTCTTCAAGATTGTGCTACTCCGGTTTTTTTCTCCCTTTTAAAGTTCTAAATACTTGCTGACTTTGCAATTTATTGTACATAATCTTGCGCACTACGTTGAACAATGGACAGTACTCGATCGTGTATGAGGCAATAGGTGATAGTATTGGCAGGCATACTATATTCTCCTTACAGTCAAATTTTATGCGTATATCCACAGTGGTGCTCTTGACGGATTCGTTTCGTCACGAGCAATCAATGATGACTACAAAAGGCCTTTTCTCGATAAACGAGAGTACGTTAAGCAGCGTTTCGAAGCAATTGATTCCATAATATGTTTTACGAAAACGCGCGTACATATCAAACAGGATAGCGTGCCAAAATCCAGATTTAAATCGTCGTACGGATAAAATTCTGAATTTAGATATACTTTTACGTTACTCAAATTACAATTGTCGAACACGCTAACATCTAGTGACATGACATCCTTTGGTCCGGTCTGCACAGCAAAGATAACGCGGCTTCTCAAATTGAGTCATCGCTTTAACGACCCATGAATGTTTGATCGTATTTTGCAACAGAGGATACTCGTACAGATCCCACGAGCAAAAACTCATGCTCAGATAGCGACCGCTTTCCAATGTTCACAACATTGATAATTAATTAATCTCGTTTAATGCAACGTGAAGCATCCGCCACTGCACTCTGAATAATTTAATCTTAGGCTCCGTCGCAAAATTTCCCACCAAACAATTGTAATCGTTGCGAACTCGTATCAAAGTCAATTTGTGGCGAGTGTTGATGATCACGCATTTGTTATCCTCGCAAAAGCCCAACAGCATGTTGAGCATGGCACGCAAACAGATTGTTGAAAACATTGTTGAATCTTCCAAGAATCCTATTATGACTGAAATATTCTTTTCGGGAGAAGACGAGGAATCAAAACCCAAAAAAAAACGACCGAGTGTTTTGTATGATAACTCTATACAGGCTTCCACGTCTGTGAAATTAATGTTGAGTCAATCGAAAACCATACCACTTTGAACGAAGTGTCTGAAATAATACATCCGTGCGATTTATCATATGACCACGCTCCCTCCGTCGAAAAAATTTTCGAGATTGCCAATGAACCGCTCGTAACATTCATTCGATATTTGCTTTAAACTCGAGGGTCAGGAAAAGTTGCATGAAACTATGGTCCGTCGGGACAGAAATAGCCATTAGTGTTGAGTAAAAAAGTTAGAATGGGAATAAAGTGGACCGCCTACGATGACATTAAATAACAACAAGTTCGACTATATCTATTGGAACGATCTCAACGAAATTGTGGATCATCTGCGATTACTCGAGGCCTCGCGCCAGGGTCAAAATGATAATGAGATTCTGTCGATTATCGAAGAGCTTCGCAAAACCAGTCTTATAAATTAACCTCGTTCTACATATATCGATATTTCAGTCGACATCGCAATACCAATCAACAAGTTTGGACTATCGCTTGGAGGAGGAAGCGAATCGCACTATCAGTAGCGTGGATTATTCAGAAATTATGTGTGCAATAACGCTCTTTGCATAGCTGCAGCTATGCAGCTTGACACAAAGTCGCGCAAGATTTGAATATTAGTGCTACCGGATGATACTAACAGCAAACAAACGATACGTGCAACAGTGTTCAAGATTTGAAAGATCGTTTGAACGAAATCGAGAGGAAAATTGCAGCTTTACAAAATAATATGCAGGTTATGCTAAACGAACTTGAAAAGACGATTCGAGAAGTGCATCGTACATCGAATAATTATTCGCAATGTCTGAGAAACGTCTGCTGGCTGATAAATTGCACGCTCCGGAAGAAATTTTTTGCGAAGACACATCATAGTACACAGATACGATGACCTGTGGCAGGTGGATGTGATTGAGATGCGTCCTTATACGGGATTCAACAGAGGTTACCACTACATTCTCATCGTTATCGACGTGCTGAGTAAGCCTACATGGACCGTACCGCTTAAAGAGTGGGAACGAGATGACGAAGGCAATTGCAAAGATAATTCGAAACGATGGAAGATATCCGGAAAATTTGCATATTGATCGAGGAAAGGAATTTTACAATTTACACTTGGATGTGCAGAAACTCTTGAAGAAACGCAACATCAACCATTATTCTACATATTCCGTAATGAAGGCGTCGGTCGTCGAACTGTTCAATCGTACATTGAAGAATGACATGTGGAAACAATTTACGCACAATGGAAATTACAAATGGATGGACATCCTGCGTGTCTCGTATCAAATTACAATGTGCACAAGCAGAACTATTGATATCCCGTAGTATGCATCGCGATATTACCCTTGCGATTGCCGATAGGTTCTTAACCATGATTTATAATCGTATAAAGATTACCGCATCCACGCGATACAAAGTGGGTGATTCAATACGCGTGAGCAAATTCTATCTTTGATAAAGAATACATGCTGAATTGGAACACGGAAGTGTCTAAAATTATCAAAATGCAACAAACTAATCCAGTATCTTCTGGAAGATTCTCGAGGAGAGCCTATCGATAAAGGATTCTAGGAATACGAATTGCACAACGTCGCTAACTTCAACGTGCATCTCGTTGAAATGGTGTTGCGCAAGAGGGGAAACGAGGTTTACGTGAAATGGTTGGGATTTGACAATTAACACAATTCATGGATACATAAAAGCAACATGTTTTAAAACTCATACTTATGATAAAAAAATATAAATACATATTATACGTACATATTATAAATATTATATACATGCTATATTTACATATTATACATATTATACATATATTATATTATACATATTATGTATAATATACATATAATATATATTATACATATTATATACATATTAAACATACTATACAATACAAATGTGTTTTATTTTCATCGGTAATGCCCTTATGGCAGCATGCTGGTGGAACCTGGCACAATATATCGCTTATCGTCGTGCGGACTTTATTTCTGATATCGCATACACCTCATGCAATTTGGAACTTATGCACGACTGCCTGCACGTCATTTCGATTGCGTCATTCAAACACCGCGTGTAATCTTCGAACGTTATAAACCTCGCTACAACATTACTCTTGACACCCTTTGTCTTCTTCGTATCCTTCTTTCCTACTACACGCAAGGCATACATTTTTGTTCTAAGTCCTACGGTCGGAATTCGGTCATGATGGCACCGTTGTTCTCGTCTTTCATAAGGTCAGGAACTTTTTTATTTGCGAGCGGAATACCTTACGCGTTGTCGACAATGTAATCGCTCGTGTCAAATCTACTTATATCACATTTCATGATATCGTAAACATCATCACATTCTATATGATATACACAGTGCGACAAATATGTTCCCGGACACGAACCACATCTCAGCAACCAGTGGCGACTGTGAGTTCAAACATGCATTTTAAAAGTTGAACATTTTGCTATCATCTGTCAAAGTTTCATTCATTTTGGTTGACATATAACGAAGATATGACATGTTAAACAAAATTTTGGTCGAGGTAGAAATTTTAATATGGAACAAAGAGCAGTGATTAAATTTAATGCAAAACTTGGTAAAAGTGCATCAGAAACATTCCGATCGATGCAACAAGTTTACGGCAGTCAATGTTTAGATCGTACAGCTGTTTTTGAGTGGCATAAGCGTTTTTTGGAAGGCAGAGAGACCCTTGAAGATGACAAAAAATCAGGACGGCCAATTCTGGTTAGAACACCCGAAATGATCGAAAAAGTACGTGATTTTGTTGCAAACGATCGCAATGCATCACTAAAAATGATGGAGGAGGCTTTAAATATCAGTAGAGAAACGATTCGAACCATACACATATTTGTCGCACTGTGTACTTTTTCGAGAATATAGCCTGTTGGCGAATCTAACACGATGATCATAAATTTGAAATTTTGTCGATCGATCGAAAATCGACGTAAGGTAATGATTGATTAACGCATTACTCAGCCATACAGATTGTTAACGTCATAGTACATCAAGTACAATGACGGTTTCGATGGATCGTATGATGGCATATATTTGTTATTAGCTCGTACGTACCTGTTTGAACACTGGCTCATCGCGTATACCGCGCTCGATAAACATGACCATGTCAATGTCTGTGAGCAATTCAAAACTTACATCCGTGTGTTTCAACTTGGCGTCCCACGTGAAGCCCAATAACTCTCGACGCAACTGTGCGGAAATTTTCGAAAACGTCGGCCAACAATAAAACATTTGTTTTAGATATAAGTCGCTATATTTACCGAGTGTCCGAAGAACCGTTATCACACGTTGATATCATGTGCGTAATCATTAATGACTGAAATGTCATTCAAAGTTTCGAATTTCTCAACGTCATTGGAAATTCGATGTGAGATTTAGAACCGACGTATAATGCGGATACGAGGATTCTCGATGTGTATTTCCTTGAGCCGAGTTTAGAGCGGCAATAACAGATCATGCGAAACACGCATTGTTCGTGGTTTGCATGTTGATTACCGCTCTTTTTAGCATAATTTCTCGCGGGAGTTTAATTCCTGAAATTCTTCCAGTGATGTTAGGGAAAGCTCGACTACGCACGACATATACTATTTGCGCAAATCGGTGCATTGATATAGTTCATAGTTTCGGATGGAAACTTTTGTTTGCGCGTTTTTTTTATCATGAACTCGCCATTAAAAACAGTGTTTATTTTTATAGAGTCATATCATTGCATTATACTATGCATATGCTGGAGCACAATTTCGCTCGCGTCTTCGAGGAATCGACGCGACTCGGTGTTTAGAGTTTATCACCGTGCCCATTAGAATACGGTTTTCGAACGTCGTTTCGATGACGCGCCAACGGAATCCATACCCGGTGCCCACATGCACGAATCTTCCACGCACAGATTCCTTCAGACCCTCGAGTCGCGCGGTACATGCTATCAGTGATTGTCTATTACCAATCGCGGGCGTTTGATGCGGCTCTGTTCCTCCAATAATTCTATAAATTCGTCTGTTCTATAAATTCGTCCCCACCCTCTGTACTCCTCTTTTGTATTAAGTAGGATAGCTTGCTCAATCAAATCACACTCCATGTTGTCACTTGCACTATCAATTTGACTAATGACGTTATTTGAATATATCTTGTTATTTTTATATCAATATGTGCGCTATTTTTATTAATGATATCGCCTAGATCTCATGCCCTAAAAAAATCTTAAATTATGCTAACAAAGTAGTTATAGTTTAATGAAATTGCAAACATTGCATTTTTGCAGGTGTTGTATCAAATTATATTGATAATGTCATCGCCAAAACATATTAATAATGTCCATGAAAAACTTTCTTATATTACGCTGACAAAGCAGTTGTATATTAGCAAATACATTGTACTATTTGGTAACGTCGCATTTATATCAAATTATATTAATGATTATTATTTTTGAGAAATCTTAAATTACGCTAACAAAGTCACATTGCAAATTTGCTGACGTTGCAATTTGTGATGTTAGATAACATTAATGTCATCACCGGATGTCTCTAAAAATTTTTTGTTATCAAATTTGACGATTGCATATTTGATGTCATTGACTGGAACTGGTACTAAAAGTATCCGCGAAGATTTTTGCGGAAAATCAGTCTGTGTAAAATGGCTAACAGTAGTCGCTCCCGCATCTAATTAGCAATTGGGAACTCAGTTTCCGCAATGTGCTGACTCGCATTAATATTTCATGCCCGATAATAGGATGAGGGTTATATTAAAGAGAAACGTGATAATTATACAATATATTATCAAAGAGTTATATGTCTAAGTACTGGAACGAATGGATCATGGATTTCCTCTATCATAGACATCTAAGGATGAGTACATCCGAATCTGAGGGATTCCCATAACATTGTGGATTCATACGTTCAACTATAAGTATTTCATTTGTACTTGTTTCTGAACAATTTTTCTCTATAGATGGTTTATCCATTTGTTTTTCTCGATTACAGCTCGTCTTCATATACAATTTGAGAGAAAAACATTCATATTGGAGCGGAGGAGATATTAAAATGTGATAAATATATATGTAAAAATAAATAAATATGTATTAAACTGGATTAACTCTGCGTTCAAAATTATTTATTCTTTCTACGATTCCTTTCTATCTCTGCGGCATTATATTACGCGTGCGCCATCGCGCGCGACCGTACCATCAAGCTCTCTAAAATAATATTATAATTTGGTAGAATAAAAAAATATTTTATGAATAATCGCATTTACTAGACGCTGAAGGGAAGATTACGTAAGAAGAATATGGCGACGTATAAGAGATGATAAGCATGCATGATAAGTGTGTAGAAAAAGTCCCTGACCCCTTAAATATCTTGAAAAGTAATCATTTTTGACAAAAAATGTTTTATATAAAAGTTGTAGAGTTGCAAATGATCTATTGATTGATCTTATGAATTTGACCTTGCATGGTGCCATCAAGGTTAAGTCAAGATCAAATCGATTTTGTAAAACAAAACATCCAATTTTTTATTTTAGAATCTAATAGCTGAGATCGGAAGCTTTCCAAAACACTAAATAAAGTCTCTTTTTAATTAGTACTTTTCAAGTTATGAGAGTTGAAAGTTACGGAACCGCCGCGGCATTAGCATTAGCTAAGCTAAGCTCATATTCCTTTTAATGATGCGAGGATGGGATGATCATAAGAGGTCTTACGCAAGCGACAAGACTTTTCAATCAATTTTTCACAAATAAAGACATTGGCATGTCTAAATCGACTGTCATTCGTTTGAGAATTTGTCATTCCTTTAACCCAGCTCGCCTTACCTACCAGTTTTTAGTTACTTTCTTGACTAAATCCCACCGAGATCTTGACTTTGTCAAGTTATATCTCTAAATAGAAAACATATTTTTAACTTATCACATACAAAATTGATATCTCTAGAGTAAGACAAGAACAAAGATGAAATAAAAAATATTTTCAATGAGATAGAAAAAATATTTTATTCTTATATTACTTCATAAAAAGTTAAAATCTGAATTGCAATGTGAAAAAATCGCATTAGATACGTTATATCCCAGTGGCAAGCTAGGGTTAAAAGAATATTACATATTATAGCAAATACTCAAATTGGCGTGCCTCCGCAGTCTGATAATGTGCTAGACGATTAAGACTAATTTCTACAGAGTTCGCGAGACATGATTCTAAATTCATTTATTATACGTTGACATAAATCATTAAGATTTCGAGGTTTAGTATTATAAATTTTTCGCTTTAAATATCCTCACAAAAAATAGTCGATTTAGATCAGGTGATCGCACTGGCCATTCAATGTAACCCTTTCTTCCTATCCACCTATTCGGAAAAACTTTATTCAGATATTGGCATACTCGTAAACCGTAGTGAGGTGACGCCCCATTTTGCTGGAACCAAATGTCATTGAAGTTTTGACGAGCGATCGGATTGCTGGAACTATTTCACCTTGAAGCATGGCTAAGTAATTATCAGTATTTAAATTACCTTCAATAAAGAAAGGCCCAATAATGATTTCATTTAAAATTCCAGCCCATACGTAGACTTTTTGCTGGTTCTGAGTATAATGTGCCTCGTATAATGAGGATTTTTATCGCTCCAATATTTGCAATTATGTCGATTTATATTCCTGATTAGCTCAAAAGTAGCTTTATCTGAAAAAATAATGTTGACTACAAATAAAAGATTTTTATTGATATTTAACATCATATTTTCGCAAAATTCAATGTGACGATCAAAATCATCTTCACATAGTTTCTGCACCAGATGGATCTTATATGGTTGAAATTTCTTTTTTAGAATTTTATGAACTGACATAAGATCGATGTCGTGTTGTTGTGCAACTTTGCGAATTGAATTACGCGGATCTTCGATAAAAGACTGTAGAACATTCAATCTTTTATCAGGATTTGTCGCTATTGCTGGTCTACCTTGTCTATTATGGTCTTTTACAAAACCTATTTCTTCAAAACGTTGTACAATACATAAATAATACGAATAACAGTTGATTTAGATATACCATTGTCCTCATTTCTAAAAGTTTAATTGAAAAGTTCTGTCACATATGCGTAAGACTTCCTACGATCATCCCATCCTCGCATCATTAAAAGGAATATACGCTCCTGTACAATAAACATTATAAAAACATTTTAAATAAATACTTTATAATAAATATAATAAATAAATAAATAAAGAATAAAAACAAAGATAACTATAACGATAAGCAATCTCAGAACGGAGTATCACGAAAAAGTACCTTTTTAATCGCAGGTCACAGACAGAGTGAACTTGACAGGAGAGATCTCTAGCTTATGTAGTCTCTAGTCGCTTTGTTGAAAGGGTGGGAAGGAGAGCGAAGGGATGGAAAGGAGTAGGTAGAAAAGAGGGGGGGAGGAGAAGGAAAGAGGAGGATTGAAAAAGAGATAGAGATACAAACATTCGCGGGCACATACATGACTCATAAATCCAATCGGGCAATCTCTACGTAATACCTTAGATAATGCTAATGCCGGCGATTCGTAACTTTCAACTCTCATAATTTGAAAAGTACTGATTAAAAAGAGACTTTATTTAGTGTTTTGGAAAGCTTCCGACCTCAGCTATTAGATTCTAAAATAAAAAATAGGATGTTTTGTTTTAAAAAATCGATTTGATCTTGACTTAACCTTGATGGCGCCATGCAAGGTCAAATTCATAAGATCAGTCAATAGATCATTTTCAACCCTACTTTTATATAAAACATTTTTCTCAAAAATGATTACTTTTCAAGATATTTAAGGGGTCTGGAACTTTTTCTACACTTGTATAGCGCGCGGTGGGGACCGCGTTCGGAGGTGGCGGCGGGAATCGCAGTGGATTGCGCTCGGTGACCATTGACCCCGCGTGACGTCATCACCACGACGCGACGTCGAAATTTCCGCACGCATCCCCGCTATGTAACTTCCCGCACCTAGAACATTTCTCGTCCCCCCTCGCAACGTCACCTGTGACGTCATTCCCCGCATACTCCCGTGATGTCACTGCCTCACGTAGTGACGTTACCTCCTGTGACGTCATCCCCCCTCGCCCCCCCCTCCTCGGAACTCCCGAATTAGAACCGGCTTATATACTTTACTCGACACCACTTTGCTGTCAAGATTCTCCTCGAAATTGGCACTGATATATTTCCAAGCGCGCATTTCCAAGATCACGTGATTTTCGGTTTCGCAACATCATGCCGGGCTTTGGCCAATTTCTACTTTTAGAATCTCTACACTAGATTAATAAAGTACTGCAAACTTGCCTCCATTGGCTGCATCCAATGGATTCAACAATTGAGTGAGCGCTCGCTGTTATTGATGTATTCTTTCTGATGCTGATTGGATAATCTAATAGAATGCACTAATAACAGCAAGTGGTCACTCAACTGTTAAATTGGCTTAATGCGCACTTTTTGACGCGAAACGCGGCACTCCAAATTTATGCATTTGTATATACGTACTTTATTTGGGAAAATAAAACAGTTAAATATGAAAATAAATGTTATTTTAATAGTCTCACAATTTGTATCTTTTAAGTTACGTTTCAGAAATTTAAAAAATATATTTCAAATCTTTCCGAGACTCCTAAAAAAAAAACGTGTTTTGGATTGTCACGTCCTGGCCTTTGGCGGACAGAGATGAAGGATTGCGAAACAAAAAGAGATCGCGGAGAGAAGAAGGAAGGGGAGTGGCGCGTTGGGTGGAACCTGGATTCCGATATAGCAGATAGGTTCATTTGAGATACATTCGCGATTATTATTCGGCCGCTTACTGGTTCATTTTTAGGAACTCTATCAGAGACGTCCTTATATAAAAGTTACGTGGTATGACCACGAAAGAGTCGCTCTTGCCAATACGAGTGTTGTCATCCCTTAGAGCTTTTTAGGAGAACCGGGAAGGGAATGGTGAAGAAGAAAGAGAAGCAGCGACAGTTCATTTAACAATTTGTATTTTTATTCCCGTTGTTTCAATGCTTGCAATGCGGGGTTTCCCGGTGACCTTGATTGGCCTTATAAGGATCCTGACCGAGAACTTCGACGTATTCGGCAAAGGAAGGCGAGAGACTTCCTCTAATATTCGGGGTATTGGTTCCGCGACTGATTCGGCATGATGCGAGGAGCCATGGCGAATGGGGGCTCGAGGCAGACTGGCCCAGTCTCGAGTACCCTAGGGTCGAAATTCCCATGTTGATGTAGTGTTTTTATGAGCCGCGGTAATTGGTACTTCCCCCCTCCGCGTCTCGACCTTGGCATCTACGACGGCGATAAACAAAATGACTAGACGCCCGAGAGAGAGAGAGTGTTAGCGTGAAATTAAATTATAATTGGGTTGATAATCGACGTAGAATGAAATAATGTAATGAAATAAAGCCTACAGGGAAAAAAGAGGGAGGAGTGGAGGAAACGATTTCTGCTTTCCTTTTGACGTCGAAAATGTCCGTATCTGAGGAGGAGTAGTTGTGACAGGAGAGGAGAGAAGTGGACGCCCGAAGGCAAGCGCCCAACCCTGAATGAATAGGGAGGTAATATGGAATGTTCCCGAGTATAGGCGCGCCAAAGATAAAGAAATGAGAAGAGGCGCCCAAAGCTGATAGTTAAGAAGGTACCTTGGAACGACTCTGAGATAAAGACGCGTCAAGGCGGGAAAAAAGGAGGCGAAGGGCACTCTGTGGAGAACGCCCTATTCCGAGAGGTGTTTTAGATTAGATATATGCTGGAGATTAAAACTGCTCGCGAGAGAGTTCCGCACTTAGCAGCACGATAATCGTTCTTTTCGCGATAGGATAGGATTTTAGATAAACATTAACTTGATTGTTAAATGTAATAACGAAGTTATTGTTTATTGTTACCCAAAAAAAGGACACAAGACCCCTTCGGAGCCTGAAGGGCAGAATTGATTTATCAAATAGAGATTACAAATATAGATAAGTCGCGCGTAACACAAGAATTACAAGTATGGAACAGTGAATACAAATTACAATTACTGAAGTTATAATGAGATTATAAGTACGAGGCGTTATAAATTCCATGAAATTTATAAGTGCAGTAGGACGTAAATAGCGCAAATTTTATAAGTACGGAACTGTGGTGCCGTGAGAATTCTAAGATGCTGGCTTAGCGAGATCGAAAAATTTCTAAGTGTTGAAACATATCATGCTTATCGGGGAAAATAAGCTAAGTCTAGTAAACCGAATGAAGAAAGTGATTCGACGAATAGAAATAAGCGAAGTGAGAGCCCGAGATGCCCACAGCATCGATTTATATACTCAAAAGGGATGACGTCTCGCGGTAAGAAGGGTAATTTCGAGCATGAGTCTAGAATATTCTACAGATTTTCATTTGCCTATTACTTGCTAAATATCAACGATATCATTATTCCATGAACACGAGATGAATCCCCGTGCTTGACTTCGTCGTTACTGTCTTCATAACGATTGAAATGCACTTGGAACTGTCTGGAACTGTCTGTAGAATTGTTATTTTTATATACGCGTTTTGTGCATCCGCTTGATACGTTGAATTGTTCCCGAGGCTTCGAGTATTCCGTGCTCTATTCTGTAGTTGGTGATTTTAATTAATGTGAGAAGCCGCTAGCTATTTTTGTGTTTTCGCTCAGTTTTAACAATCAGTTTGTGGATGTTCGAGATACGGCAAACATGTACATAATTTTCATATTTGACGTTCGTGCGACATACGGATCGAAAGCTTCTAGAAGGATCTCAAGCGTCCTTAGAAGTTTCCAAAACATAAACTCGGCTATCACCTCGTCGATAAAGTCAAAAAACAACAAGCTAAACCACACATCGCATGTACGCAAATTTCAACCGCTATAACGGTTAACCAATTCGGATCGGTCGTAGCGCACGCGCGATCGCGTGACGCAAAACGCGTAATATGCGTTCATCTCAATCAAGAATTCAGATTTAACGGGCGCGCATGGCAATAGCGTGCCGCTTGGCTGTTGCGCGCGAAATCGCCAATCGCCACCCGACACAGAGGATCATCTCAAAATTTTCAATGTGTAAAAATCTCATAGGCGAATGCAAAGGGAAGCCTTTGTTCTCAAAAGAGCATAAAAGGCAAAACCGAGAAGCAATAACTCTCTTAGTTTTCCGAGTCTCTTAGTTTTCCGACTCTTTTAGTTTTCCGACTCTCTTAGTTTTCCGCTGCTCTTAGTTTTTCCGCCGTTCTGAGTCAACGTATCGCTATCAGTGCACCGCCAAGGAAACGCTTCGCCTAGAAAACCGCCGCGTTTGATTCGAAAAGAAAACCGCCGAATTTAATTCACAAGGAATATTTTTGGATTGAAGCGAAATACAACTAAACGCCGTATCACTTTAAAATTTCACGTCAACGCTTTCTCTCTGACTCGCTCTCGAACAGAAATCCTGCGTATATTTTATGGAGTGTTTTATGCCGCGATTGCGTGACTTTTATAATAAGCAGTTGTCTTTAATTTTTATTATTTAATGATTAAAGAAGGGGAGATCCTCCTGCCTTATTATGTTTTTTTTTTTTCGAAATGAATGTGGTCTCTCTTTTTTAAACAACTTATTTAAAATAGTTGTAATGACAAGAATGATAATCGCGGTTCACGTGGTCGGCGCGTGATCCGTGGTGAGGGGATCGTACTCGCGGCGTATATGGCTAAATTTATAATTTGCATTGATGACTACTGAATATTTGTATAATCTTTGCAATTTAATTAAGTGAGCGACTATCCGTGTTCGTTTTCTGTACATATAATCTTATCATAGACAGTTATTATTACTAAATTTGTATGTTTTATAGCCTATCTTGTTGGATTTTTCTATGTTTTATCGGATTAATTAATCATGATGGAACATAAAGAACCATTGCAGTAAGACGGTTATTATCAGGATTGCATAGATTGGGGATAAACAGGATAGTTTTATGTTTTAATATGTATTGAGAATGACTTACTTAAATCAAATCAAAACGTATACGAAATTTAATATATGTCTAAATAAAAAAAACAAGAGAAATTAAATATCTATTATTATATTAACGCATTAAATACCGCGATTCCTACTTCCCTACATTTATAGTACTTTAATTTGTTAAATATGAATTTTTTCTATTGTAATGTGATTTATATTTAAAACTTTTTAATTGTTATTTAAATATCTCAATTGTAATAAATTTAACTTAATGAACATAACTTAATTATTATACGATTTGTGAAGATCTTTCATATCTGTTTGGAGGTTAAGGCTGTTACTCTATTTCTTAATATTCAGCATTTCCGAGATGTTTGTTATAACACGGTTCCTCGTCAAGAATTTGAATGTTGTTCCAATCAATCATGTCCATGTTGTATTCCATGATCTGTTGTTACCGATTTTATATTAATATTCCATCGTATATGATTTTGATGTTCAAAAATCCGTGTTGATAGTCTTCTTCCTGTTTATCCCACGTAAGATGCATCATAATTGTTGCAATTTATTTTGTAAACCACGTTCGACTTGGATAAAAAATTGCAAGAAGTTTTTTATGCACCTTAATGTATTTCTGTAGTTTATTAGAATTAAAGTAAAAAACTTCGATGTCGTTTCTATTGAATCGTTAAAATTTTTCAGTTATTGATGGTACAAAAGGTACAGTAAAATAGTACCAAGAAAGAACTACCGCTGATTCTTCATTATTATCTAAATTATTGATACGTGTCGATTTTTCGCGTGATGTCTTTTATTTTTTTGTTAAAGGTATCAAAAATAAATTTAAGTGGATAATCATTATTAATTAAAATATAATATTTATAATAAAAATTATGTTTTTAGTGTGAAAAACGAAATCTGACAACATAAAAGCTCTGTCTACTAAGTTAAAAATTAAGCCTTTTTGTGGGAAATCGGATGATTTTAAAATCTGCCAGAAAAGGTAATTTATGATATCAATCGAAAGAGAATCAACCAATTCTTTTGTATGACGGAGAAACATCAAGAAAATTCAAAAAATCTTTACCAACTTCTAAAGTAAATTGTAGATCCGAGTGGAAAGAATTAAAGGCATTAAGAAACAAATTAATCTTGGAAGCAGAAACTGACGCGCACAAATCATCGACATAACGATAATAAAAAAGTACGTTCATTGATCAAAGCAGATTTTTAAAATTTTTACTTTACCAAATCAGCAACATAGGAGACAATGGTGATCTCATGGGCGTACCAAAATTTTGTTTGTAAATAGTGTTGTCAAATCTAAAGAAAGTCGAATCTAAAATAAAACTAATTGCTATCAAAAATTCAGTTTTTGAAAAAACACATTTTTTTGAAATATATATCCATCTTTCATTGATATAATCAACCGCCAAATCTATCGGTAATTAGTGAATAATGACATAACATCTAGAGAAATTAATTTATAATCATCATTGACATGTAATCCTTTAAAAGTATCAACTAGATGAAAACTATTTCTTATGTGACTCTCCGCTTTTGGTAAAGAGTCATACATTATATTGAATAAAATGAAGCCAACGCATGTAACGGATTACCGATAGAAGAGACAATGATTCTAAATGAACAGTTTTTCTTATGGATTTTAGGAAGAGCGTACGCCCACCGCTACTGTAAAAAAATCTACATTCCGAGTTATTGATATACCAGCTTGATCAAAAAGTTTCCGGAAGAGACCACCAGGTGATGCTTTGAGTCAGCTGATTTGAGTTCTTTTTTTTGGCTAGGTTGCCACATCTATCATTGACATTTCCATCAAATTTTATCGCCATAGCTTGACATTTGTAAAAATTACGCCGTCTTGAGTACATCTACCTCTGCGCGCGTTTTCGATTTTTTACAGTTTTAAAAATGGAGTTGAATTTGCAACAACGAGTTTGCAACAACGAATACCATCCAACAGCCATCGAATTCACCCGATATGGCTCCCTGCGATTTTTTTCTGTTCGATCGAGTCAAAACACCTGCGGGGAACGCGTTTTAACAGCCGAAAGGAGGTAATGGAAAAATCAAAGACGGCTCTGATGGCTATACCAATAATAGAGTTCCAGAAATGTTTCGAGAGCTGGATCAAGCTCTGGCATAAGTGCGTTACAGTCGCTGGAGAGTACTTTGAAAGGGACAATATCACTTTTGATGAATAAACTTGTATTTTGAATTTTCTGAATGAATTCCGGAAACTTTTTGATCAAGCTAGTATTTACAATTCTTTCCCTTAGAAAGTAGAGTTCTGAGAGAGAGAGACAAGCTTTTTGGTAGGATCTTTTTTTATGATCGCATAGGTTTCTTTGTCGCTCAGCATTTGCGCCATTCACATAAAAATCTTTATCTAAAACAACCGTTACATTGCCTTCATTAGAGTATATTGGATTAGACTCTTTATTCAGGTCTAACGTGGTTTATAAGATAAATTGCAACGATTGTGATGCATCTTATGTGGGACAAACAGGAAGAAGACTATTAACATAGCTTTTTGAACATCAAAACTATATACAATGGAATATTAACACAAAATCGTAATAACAGATCATCGATTACAACATGGACATGATTTTGATTGGAACAGCATTCAAATTCTTGACGAGGAACTGTTATAACAAATGTCTTGTCTCGGAAACGGCTCAATATTAAAAAATAAAATAACAGTCTTAACACCTCTATACAGATACGGAAGGTATTAACAAATCGTATATTCCGATTATACACAAGGTTTGACTTTGCATCATCAAGATCCATCACATTATAATTATGTTCATTGAGACAGACTGATTGTTTTTCTCTTTATATCTTTGATGCTATATACTTAGAATGTAATATTAAACTTTTATCTCCGCTGATATCATATTGACAATTATTTTATTTCGGACATAGATTTTTCAATTTCAATTTCAATTGTTGTGGACTCTGAGGTGAGTTTTTTACCAGTGAGTGTTCTGGTTTGGTCTTATATTAGTGTGTCTGATACATACAATTTTTGTTTTCATTAAAACAATGAGAAACTTTCACAATCGGTCTTCCAATCGCTTGACGAGCTATTCCACTTCTCTGAGGAAACTCTCATTTTGTTATTATTTTTTAATATTATCGTCGATGTCTTAGTTTTATTGATTTACGGATTTTGATTTTCGTACATCTGAAGAGGGCCTAAATATAAGACCGAAAAATGTAATGCATTGTATTCCGATCGTCCAAGTTTTTTGTTGCGTTTTTAATAACTATTTTAATAACTATACTTTTTATAATGAATACATTTGCGTTGATCTAATTGTGAGAATTGTTGTTGCTTGACTCTTATTAGCCTTTACTTTATTACATATTTTAATATTACGAGTCTTGTTTAAAATTTTTATTATTTATAATAATTATGATTTATAATTATTTATTATTCTCTATGTGACTTGCAGAATATATTTTGATGGTCATTGTTTGTCTTACTTCCATCTGGATAACACATGTTACAATTTTATATCTTATACTTAATATAAAACAAGTTTTTTATTTCTTGTAATCGTTCCTTTTTATAATTTAACTTGGTAAATTTGAAATAACTGATTGTGACCTATGAGGACGGAGAGTGAGTAGTACAATACGTTGAATACACAACAAAAGATCTAATATATTTGCGCATTGTACTCTTTAGTTAATCACTTGGCTAAACAACGAAGAGACGACAACTCCTAACCAGACAGGAGTATGCTCATCCTCAGTCTTACATAGAATTTAATTTCAACATTGTCGCAATACTGTGTCAAGACATCTATGAAGAGAGTATCTACAAATTTGAAGACAGTTTGAAAAAAATCAAAACGTTCAAATAAGTTATACCGACAATTATTGTGCATTTTTATATTATGTAAATATAATATTATTTGACAATTATATTTTATTGCGCACTAATTATCGCATTGTGTTGATGCTCTCATTGCCGATACACTCTATTATAGTTTATTATATTGTATATAATATTTTAAATTTAATAACTTATGCTTCCTCATTATGTAAATATAAAAACAATTATTTGCAAATATGTGACAAAGCTTATCGAATTTAAGCTGTAAAATATGTATGTATTATGTTAATATATAAACATACATGTTTTTGTAGACAGGATCTCTACTGAAATTATTACATATTTCATATGAATCAAAGTACAATCACTACATGGTTCGCAGTGTGTCTTTCGAACAATCTTTAATAATAATAAGTAATTGTCGGTCACCCGAATTAACAGGTACTCGCGAAATCAGTTTGGATCCGTGTGCACCAGTAACGGAGCGGGCGGGTGGGTATCTGGGTATAGTGATACAAGATTCAGGCTTATACCACCGCACGTGCGTGCGTGCGTGCGTGTGTGCATGCGTGCAAAGTAAAGTTATGATGGAAGAGATAACCTTCTACTATGAGTAAAGCTTGAAATCCCCGAACCTTTGATAATGCGTGGTGGGGGAAGAGGATTGGGATATTTGCCAATAACTACAGCAATATCTTCACTCTTCCGCTACCACGCGTTATCGCACGCACGCACGCACGCACGCACGCACAGAAATTCAATAGATCCGATTAATGATAGATAGATAGATAAGCTTAATTAGATGCGACAGTAATGGCGATTGTTTATCATATTTGATTGTCATATTTTTATTTTATAAATGAATATATTATTTTATTTTTAAATGAATATCATTGGTAAATAGTAAAGTTATTTTAAAACACCTCGTATCCCGTTCCTCACTACCTGAGATTCAGTCCCGGCTCAAAAATGAAGTTCTGATCGAAAAGTAGGACCGATATTCACACTGCGGATCGGGTATCACAGCTCTGTCCCTTCGGAACGTTGACCCATATTCCAAGGTAATAGAAAGTTCGTTCGACTCTCGGGTATTCGCCTCTGCGTACCTACCGAGTCTAAACGTCCTTCCATTCATTTTCCCTTGCTATCTTTTCGAGCGATCATGACAATCAACCTGCCAGGGGTTTGGACGTAACAACAGTTGTGATATTACCAAAAATTATAACTAATCTGTGCTTCGCGGGTTTTTTCCATGTCTTGGTCCATTCTTGATGTGCCAACGTTTCGTGGACCTTGCAGTCCACTTCATCAGGGCGAGGAGCAGCTTGATACTGAGCTGTTCCTCCAGGTCCTTCCTTTTTATGTTACGCTACTTGTTGAGGTGAGAGTTTTTGGTGGTGGAGGGGGGGGGGTTAGAGTGATGGGGGGAGACAGATAGTGGAATCTTGGTCGGTCTTTGCTGGTCGGGAGAATGGTCTTCCATATCTTACTTATGTTATAGCCATTATCCCTGTTTAGATTGTTAGGATGTTTTTGTATTTCTATGGCTTCTCTGTATTTTCTTGGGAAGTATGATGTGGTGTTGATTATCGTGGTTGCTTGGTCAAACAGTATTTGATGTCCTGTTTCGACGTTATGTTCTGATAGTGCCGACTGACGTGTTTCAGTCAGACGTCTCGTTGGTGTTCTTTTATACGTAGGTTTATCATTCTCGGTTTCCCCGATGTATACTTGTCCGCAGGAACACGGTATTCTTAAGATTTGTCCTATCTTCTTGGGTGGTTTGTAGATAGTTCGGATATTGTGTTAAGAAACCCCAAAGATCCAAGACCGCCACTCAGTTCCGCAGGAGTATACAGAATACCGTGTTCCTGCGGACAAGTATACATCGGGGAAACCGGGAGAATGGTAAACCTACGGAAAAAGAACACCAACGAGACGTCAGACTGAAACACGTCACACAGTCGGCACTATCAGAACATAACGTCGAAACAGGACATCAAATACTGTTTGACCAAGCAACCACGATAACCAACACCACATCATACTTCCCAAGAAAATACAGAGAAGCCATAGAAATACAAAAACACCCTAACAATCTAAACAGGGATAATGGCTATAACATAAGTAAGATATGGAAGACCATCCTCCCGACCAGCAAAGACCGACCAAGATTCCACTATCTGTCTCCCCCATCACTCTAACCCCCCCCCCCCCCCTCCACCACCAAAAACTCCCACCTCAACAAGTAGCATAACATAAAAAGGAAGGACCTGGAGGAACAGCTCAGTATCAGGCTGCTCCTCGCCCTGATGAAGTGGACTGCAAGGCCCACGAAACGTTGGCACATCAAGAATGGACCAAAACATGGAGAAAATCCGCGAAGCACATATTAGTTGTATAAAAAGCACCCATGGAAGCATCAAGAAGATTACCAAAAATTATTGTTCTTAGTAAATGTTACATTATTAACTCTTTAATATATTTATATATTCAAAATGAAATTTTTCAACTTTTAAAAATTTTTTTTTAGGTTTATGTCGGTGTGTGAAAAATTTGCTTTGAATTCGATTCGTTTCTGAACGATTCGATTCAATTCGATCCGATGTAAAGATTTCGATTCGACTCGTTTTTGAACACACAGATTCAATTCGATTCAACTTTACAAAATGCTTGATTTGCACATGTCTATAACATACAATGCAAATTACAAGATTACAAAAAAAATTTTATAAGCGCAACTTAAACTAGAATATATTTTCTTACACAATAGATTTTAGCCCGATGAATTCAAATTTATAAGCCGTTTTGCTTCATAACGTCTAGTTTTTTTAGTTAATCGAAGAAAATGATGAAAAATCTGAAAAAATTAAAACATTGGAAGAAGAGTAAAATATGAAATTAAAATATGTAGCAGAACTGATTAAATATATTTTGGCAAATTTAACAAAGTGTAAGAAACAATAACTTTGCTTTACTAATGTTAGATATTATAGTCTACATACGTGTGTCCTGCGCTGAGTACGCCGCCCAAGCGCCACGCACGCCGCTCAAACGCCGCTACACTCGAGTAGGCTATAATATGTAATATTAGTAAAGCAAAATTGATGTTTCTTACACTTTGTTAAATTTACCAAAATATATTTAAATGTGTACTGCAACCGTATTTTATATTTACTTTTACTCTTTCCCCGATATTTGAATTTTCATAGATTTTTCGTTATTTTCCTGGATTAATTAAAAAAAAAACTGGATGTGATGGAACAAAACGGCTTACAAATTCGAGTTCAAATCTATAAATATATTCGATCTAAAATCCATAAGAAACATCTATTCTGATTTGAGTTGTTCTTCAAAAATTTTGTTTTGTAGTCCTATGTTATTAATAATGGGAATGTTTTTATTACTCTTAGTTATACTGTCGAGGATTAAAAAATTAAATAAAATTTAATTCATACGGACAATCAGTTAAATATGGACGTATAGTCAGGATTGAACAAAATACATATATTTTGCTCAGTCTGGAATAGTAATAAAATATTTGCTACTTTTGCGTGTTTTAGATCTTATTATTTTTTGAAGAACTTACGATTTCCTTCAAATCATTAGCTGCCCACGCTGTAATATACATACGTTGTAAAGCAGCCATTATCATAGATAAGAATTGTGGTATCAAGATATGCGATTGTATCTAGTAAAATATTTTCAATCAAATTTAGAATTTTCATAATTTAAGTAATTAAATTTAAATACTTACGTATAACATAGGAAAACAGCCACTAATTACAGTGAATCCCATCGTGAGTGTTGTTTTAAAAAGTATATGTTGAATAGCATACTGCGTTTTTGATATAAACCTGCTCATATAAACAAATAATACAAATTAAGTCCGGGAAGATATCCAAAACAGTAATAACCTTCAAACCGTACATCTCCCTTAAGCATTCACTAATGGTACACAGATGCGAATTGGAATTTAACATTTTTAATTGCTTTCTTGAGGATTAAAACAGAAATTTTTTTTAAACCATTTCTTTTCTGAGATATAATTTTCTCACAAATCCAATGGTATCACTCAAATTTAATGAAAAAGTTATTTTGCAATGGAAAATTTGTTATAAATAAATTACGAATGTGAACTTTTAAAAATTGTCAGGCAAATGAGAGTAGTTCCGCAGTAATTATTGCGTATCCTTTTATAAGTCCGTGTATTTCCTAATTGCTTACATAAAATTTCGTCTCAGCTCAATTCGTGCCATTTTCAGCGATGTACAACCAATTATTATGTGTGACCTCTATTTCCATAGTTGAGTGCAACCGATGTAGTCTTAATTTACCATGTTTAAAATTGTTGAGTCTGAATACTATGAGTCTGAGTAGACTTTTAATTAATTTTTGTACGATCACATCCAATAGATGGAAATATATAACTCGATTCAACAACAAAATAATTTATAAAAGCCGTAAAATTAGTACTAGAATCATTTTTTACTTTCAACAACACTAATTATAGAATTACGGGACATCTATGGATTCTCCATTGTCGCCAATCATTGCAGAAATAATCATGCAGGATCTAAAAAACAAAGCGTTGGAAAGATTCGGAACTTACCTTTTTACATAAGATACATGAACGATATAAACCGCAGTACCCAAACATTTAATAAATGAATTTCTTAATACATTTTAATTCTATACACCCCAGAATACAATTCACGTTAGAAGTGGGCCAAAAAGAGCTAAATTTTTTAGACGTTACAATAATAAATAATAACGAAATTTTAGAGTTCAACATATATCACAAACCTACATTTTTGAGGAGGTACTTTAATTTCATATCTCTCCATCCAATATCTCAAAAAAGAGGGGTATTAGTGGGAGTTGACAGAGCATTTTTACTATCATACCCCAAATATCACAAAGAAAATTCGAATTTTATTATTAGAACATTTTTAGCTAATGACTATCCCATTAAATTTATATTTAATTAATTCAAAATCTAAAACATTAATAGAACAAAAAATCAAAAAACAATCAAACAATAAAACTAAAGAATCAGAAAAAGAAAAAAATACCATGATTTACAATACTATTTATACCAGGCATCTCGGACAAAATAAAAAACATCACAAAAGACTTAAACGTAAAATTATCATATTTCAGCATCAATAAATTTGATGGAATTATAAAAGCACAAAAGGATGTTATTCCAGTTGATTCTTAAAAAAATGTAGTGTATAAAATACTCTATATAAAGATTGCAATGCGTCATACGTAGGACAAATCGGTAGGCAATTAAAAACACGAATCGCAGAACACCGGAAAGACATAAATAAAACCAACGGTAAGCCAACGTCATAATAGAACACAGATTAGAATTAAATCAGGAATTTGACTGGGAGAACACTAAAATAATTGACAGCGAAAGACACTTAGGAAAGAGACTTATTTCTGAAATGTTAAATATTAGAATGCAAGAAAACAGTATAAACTTAAAATCGGAGAATTCCTGCACCATGCATAATACACGTAAGCATAATACAAAAAATTTGATCAGTATACTCCTCATAGTTATATAAAGGTCATAGTTATTTAAACGTTTTCAATATTAGAACATTATTGCGAATGTAATGTAAGCTTAACCAATGCAATGTAATGTAAGCTTTTACTTATAAAATGAAAACAGATTTTAATTGTAGCGTATGTAAGGTAACTTTTATTTGTATCATGAAAACAGTTTAATGTCAGCGGTGGGGGGGGGGGTCATATACTTACTGAATAACCAAGAAAATCATGAATACGTACATAGTTAGACGTGGGAATACAATGCTGCTAAACCATAGAGAAGAAAATTAAGACAATTTATTGTATACATTGATGTTTGCAACAGATGAGTCTATTAACGAAATTAGAATAGATAACAAAAATCACATTAAAAACCATATTACATAGGCTCAACAATCTTAAATCTGATAATTTAAGACTACACCGGTTGATTGCACATAACAATGAAAATAGAGATACACGAAACACATAATAATTGATTGTACATCGCTGAATATGGCACTGAATTGAGCTGAAACGTTCGAAATTTCATGTAAGCAATGTAAGGAAATACACGGATTTGCAAAAGGATTACGCAATAATTACTGCAGAACTACTCTCATTTGCTCGAATAATTTTCAAAATTTCACATTTTTAAAACTGAAAGTCAGAAGCACATCAATATTAAATAAATTACATTTTTGAAAAAGTCTTTTTATAAAGAAATTGCCATTTTTTTGTAATTTTATTAAAATGAAATGAAACTTACTGGATTTTTTAGTTAAAATAATGCACTTTAAGAAAAAATTATTGCTGTTGAAGAAATAAAAAACAAAATATTTTTTCACGTAAGCAGAATTTTTTAAAACGATGGAATGAGATTATGCATACAGAACATAATAGAACAGATATGTTCTATTTTTAGGTACAAATGTTTTATTTTTAAATGCTTTATGTTTACAACGTAAAAAGGAAAACATTACAATATATATATATACATATATATATATATATCATTTAAATGTTAATCTATAAAACGCTCCCATTACACAATGTTGAACGATGATTATCGCACATTCTGCGCAAACAACACTTTATGCGGATACATACATCCAGTTGTGTCGGAATCGCAGAGATTGCATTTAGATCTCGTATTTTCTCTTATCACTGATGATACAGATTTGACCGGAATTTCACATAAAACTTTGCAAATTAATATTTTGATCGATGCGCGCAATTGTTCCATATGAGCAGTTGTTCATTGTTCCATATGACGACGCAAATGTGGTTCTATTAGATTGAAAGCTAAATAATCTAAAAATTTTGAGCATCTAAAAGTTTCGCATTATTACCTATCAAATTATATGAAGTATTAGCATTTATACCGGCTTGGTTGAGTATATTGAGTAAAAGAATCTTAGTGGCTATTTACGTGTGCGTCGTACAGTTGAAAAATATTGGCATTTTATCAAATTCGTCAATAGGACCTTTGTAGGTATTGTAAAACATAATAAAATCAGGTTTATTAGTTGTTACATTACACAGCAGATGTATATGATGTATAGATGACAATCTTATTTTGTTTCGGAACATATGAAATAAGCGTTAAATTTTTCATGAAAACAAATCGCAATGAACCTACTGCGCTTTTTGTTGTGAGTGTTAACGGAACGTGTTCGTCTTTTTGTTCTTACGTATGGTTCTGACAGCTTACAATTAGTATTTATTTTTCAATATTTCAAAAAGTGGAACCGACGTAAACCAATTATCTATAGTTCTCCAAGTATCAGAAATTGATACGTCATTTCAACTAATTTTTTTTTACAAAATATATTGGAACAGAATCATTTCGAGCTGGTTATTTTTTCTACATATAGAATCGCAGCGAGTATGTTTCCGCGTCATTGAGCATGAGAATTTTTACGTCGTACTTGTCCGGTTTATTTTTCATATATATTCTAAAAATGTATCTCCCGCGAAAAGAGACTAACTGCTCATCTATTGTGCAATTATTGGGGGGGCACGTAATTAGTAATACAATTTGGTAAAAAAAAATATCCCATATTTTCCTAACCGGTGTCAGTTTATCCTTTATACTGTGCTGCAACTCTAGTTTCTTTATTATCGAAGCGGATTATATGAGTTAAAAACTTAAATCTTTTTTCGAAAAATATTGCACGATAAATTCCACGAGACTTATCTGACCACATGTCAATGAGATTGAATTTATTATCTTTGTAAAGTGCGCTACAATAACATGCCAAGAAATGCATTTAGTTCAATTCTATCAACGTTTATGAAAGGATAATTTTCTTATCTTAAGTTCTTTCTTGAACTTTACGAATTATTTGTTCGTTTGTGTACATCATAATTTTTTTTATAAAGTATTTTTTTTAATATATCAACAATACCTGAAACGCTTGTAAAGAAATTGTAATAGTGTACGCTTTATTTTTCGGAGATGCTGTGTGTGTGTGTGTGTAAGATCCAATGGAACACCGACCGCGTCTGTTAGATTGAATTTAAACCAGTTCCAAGGGATCGTTTTCCGAGGACGGTCTCTTGAGTAGTATATATAGGGGGATACTGGATCACGGATACAGCGGCCTGCTACCAAGCGGCGCTGGTGTCGCGGTCGCGAGAGGAACTTGTTGATAGGGAGTGGTGGATAGGGCGAGGGAGCGCGTAGAGAAGAGAAGTAAAAATGTAAAAATGCTGCGTAGAAAAAAGAAGTAAAAATGCAAAATGCTTACCTGATACCCCCAACCCCCGCTATCTCCGACACAGTCGCCGCCTCCATCACCTAATCGTTCTCTTCCTGATCCATCTCCCCCATCCACACAGTCTCTTCAGCACAAGCGGCAATCTCTGCCGCCTCTGTCTCCTCCTTAGCCTCTGCCGCCACCGCAGCAAAGTATATACACAAAAGTGTAATAATTCCTCATCAGTTAAATTGAAGAAGTCGAGCATGAATTCGATCAATTCGTCACTCGTACAAGATGCGAAATTAATAATCAAAAGGCTCTCGTCGAGTTCATGCTCGACTTCATCTTCCTTTTCGGTAGGAGCATCCTCCAACAGAGATATCCTCCTCCTCAATTTCTGGCCTCTAAAGAGGGATATCTTCCACCCCATCATCATTTTTTTCACAAGAGACAATCAGTGATCGTATGTATGCGAGGCTCGAGAGTTTGAAGGATTCGATGCTTGGACGATTCGTACATGTGGGTGCCGGATATGGATGTCGGCGCGAGATCGAAACAGCGTTCGAGAGTATGTATATTAATAGGGGCGGTGATAAACTCTAATCACATAGAGCAGCGACGATTTTTGAAAGACGTTGACGATGTAGTGCTCGAGCGAGTGCAAAGTTTGTAGCAGGCGATAAACGCACAATAAAAGTATCGCCATCCGAAACTTTGAACTTTTTCGACCAACAAATGTGCGCGAGTGGTACGAGCGTCACATCATCTAGCTCATCTAGACATCACTGAATGAATTTCAGGAACGCGACAGCGGGTGGGCATTATCGCGAATTCTCAATTTGATAGTTAACGTGAATAAACACAATCCAATGTGCACGGGATGTTACTTTGAGGTGCCGCGAGAAATTATATTTAAGAATGCGATGACTAACGTGCGTTCGATGGACAATGCATGCTTCGTGTGGTCGGTAATAGTCGCTCTATGGGCCATTACACACAAACTTGCATAGCCGCATAAAGAAAATTATCCAATCACATTTTTCATAAAGATAAACGTAAAATACGATGGGATGATTTTCTTTATGCATATGTTTATGCGACTATGCAAGTTTGTGTGGAATTGCCTTATGCCTGACTAAAAATCATGTGAAAAATCGTCGTATCTGTATTATACCACTATGTTGAATCTCGCGGATATCAAATTTTCGATAACGTAGAGAAGACATTTCGAAATTCAAAAATCTCAACAACATACCGATCAACATGTACAGTATCGAAGATAAGCAGATCCTTCCTCTATGGCTCACAGGCGATAAGAGAGACAAGTCACGTCAATCTCCTGTACATACAAGATTCACGCAACGGAAACATTAGACAATTTGCGTGAATAAAAGATCAATCCCGTCTTGTAAAATCATAAATTACTGGGAACGAGAACAGGAAATATTTTTGCAATCGGTAAGTATAATAAGAAAAGTTGATAAAAACAATATTTAAAAAACAGTAAAAAAAATAGACAAATGATTTCTCTATTATTTGCAGGTGCTTTCATTACATCAGCTCAGACACAAAGTTGGAGATTCACAGCAAAGACTGTGGTAAGATGAACGACTGTCCCATTCGACTGCCGAGCGAGGACGACAAATTGTTTGATTTCGACTTTAACAACTAGGAACGAATACGCCCATATACGCCAACCTGGAGTACGTCCTGCGGAAGACGAAATCCGGCGACGCGTCGTCGTACGCGTATCAACAGCATAAAGTATTCAGCATAGGATTCTACGTGCTCGTATGACGATGCGTTATGACATCGTCGTATCGGTTCCGTCACGATAATGATTGCCGTCTTGTGGTTCGCGCGGCAACTTCAAGACTTGGCGCATCGCGTGAAAAATTTAGTATCCGCTAACGTGCCCATGGAAGCATTGTCTAAACAACAATGAGAGTCGTACTGTAGCGCGACGCGGTGTCGCAGCTGCGAGAAATTTCAGGCGATATCGTAGTCCAGCGCATGCAAATTGTAATCTAAATTATAAAAATTCATTCTATATTTTGACTGTATTTCACAATTTATCGGGCTATGACGCGCATTTTATAATTAAAGAAATCGCTACAGCATATGATGGACACGTAGATATCCTATAACGAAAGAAAAATACATTTCGTTTACGAAACATGTTCAAGATATCATCGAAAAAAAAATCTCGAAATTGCGTGCATGCGTGCGTGCGGGCGTATATGTGAGTGTACATTTTTATATTTTTGATACTAATGTAATTTATATGTATTATTGTTATACTCGTATATGTTTGAACGTATGTACAAACGTATATACGAACGTGTGTATGAACGCACCCACACATATTATAATATACCGCCAATGCCCACGGTAACATCTCTGTCGAGTCCGGTACGACGTATCGTTTGTCATCGTATAGACTCAGAGCGATTCGAATATCGTGCACACTTAGTGTAATTTAGATCGTATACACGATTGATGGCGAGTCATTTCGATCTCTTCGTTCAAACAACGCATGTAATCATCGAACGTTATTGTTCGCGCTACGACCATGAGCTTATTCTTTACACTTTCCGCCTTTTTAATGTTCTTTTTGCCATTTACTCTGACTGCGTACATCTTTGCTCTGAGTCCAGCGAATTCTGTCATTATAGCACCGTTGCTTTCGTCCTTCATCAAGCCGGATACTTTCTTATTCGCGAGAAGCATACCGTACGCGTTATCCGCCGGATAATCGCTCGTATCGAATCTAACGATACCGCGTTTCGCATCGCCGTATTCGATATGAATCAAGCTGTCTGTGTACATGATTTTACATTTGTCTTAGTACATCGGTGACATGTACTTGTTGTGAAATTCATACAGACTTTCGGTATGTCGAGTATACACATACCTACGTAAATCGGCTTTTTGAATTTCATCTTGAGTTTGCGAAGTTCGATGGCGATCAAATTTTCCGCAAATATGCTACGACTGTGGAAATTCGGTTTCGCGATCATTGCGCGCCGTACCATCTGTCCCATTTTGTTATTAATTTTACATCGACGTGATTTCAAACATTTTCCATAGTTTTAATACTGCATTGTTCATTAATTTATATAAATTTTCTTCAAAATTGTTTTTCACGCGCGTTCTAAACTGTGTATTAAGTTAAATGTACTTGTAAAACTAGATGGATTGAGCAAATTGTAATACTCGATAAATCTTTGTTACTCGAAGACCATACATTGCAAGTTTCGGTAGTAGATGACATAACGTTGCTTATCGTACAGTGTCGCTAGAAGTTTATTCTCGCGCTTGCCGGCTTATCGCACGTTGGACAGAAAGGCAAGTCAGTGTATCAATCGTGCAGATGTTGTGGATATTCGAGATTGACCTCGTGAATGTAATCAGTGGGCGAATCCGGAACGATCGCGCTCACGTCAAAATTCACAGCGTTTTTAAGCCATCGAAATTCGACGTATGGCAATGGTTGACACATTGCCCACTCGTATAAATTGTTAATCGTCGTAGGACATCAAATACGACGACGGTTTCGATGAGTCGTAAGAACGCATGTATTTGTTATTAGCCTGCACGTATCTTCCGGAACATTGACTGAGATCAATACTGAGATACCGCGTTTGATGAACATGACCATATCAATGTCAGGGAGCAACTTAAATCTTATGCGCGTATATTATGTTCCACAGCATTATGTCCCACATGAAATCAAGATAATGTGTAGTAATGCGCGGGATCGAGACCATAACTCGTGACACAACTATTGTGTACATTTTCGAAAATGTCGGCCAATAACAAGACATCGATTTTCAAGTACAGATCACTGTATTCGCCGAGCGTTCAAATGGAGAATTGCTTCCAGACGTTCGCGGCATGAGCATAACTGTTCTCGAATATGGTATCGCCTGTCAGCGAGCTATAATAATTCACGAGGTGGCAAGCATCGCTCATCTAATTTTTCAACGCAGTCAACGGAATACCCTTATACCCTTTCGTGTGAGAAGATCAAAATCCTTCGGCTGAACTTGCAAAATTCGGAACGTACAATTTTTAATTTATCTTTACTGAGATACGACGCCAATTTATCGAGTTTTGTACTTAGAAACTTATACGAATCGATAAATCTCAATTTCGAGATTCAAGATCTTTTTCAGTATCTTGAACATGTTTCGTATTTAAATGTATTTTTCTTTCGTTATAGGAAGGACATTTACGTGTCCATCATATGCTGTAGCGATTTCTTTAATTATAAAATACACGTCATAGATAAATTGTGAAATACAGTCAGAATATAGCATGAATTTTTATAATTTAAATTACAATTTGCATGCTCTGGACCGCGATATCACCCAGCGTGAATGGTTTCTCGCAGCTGCGACACCGCGTCGCGCTATGGTATGCCTCCCATTGCTGTTTAGACAATGCTTTTATAGGCACATTGGCAGATACCAAATTTTTCAATGCGCCAAGTCTTGAAGTTGTCACGCGAATCACGCGACGCAATCATTATCGCGACGGAACCAATATGACGATAACGCATCGTCGCACGAACATCGCACGTAATATCCTATGCTGAATACTTCATGCTGTGATACGCGACAACGCGTCTTCCTTCAGATTTCATTTTCCAGGACGCATTTTCCTCCAGTTCGGCATATGCGATAAATAGCACTCGTTCCTTGTTATAGTTGCCGAAATCGAGTTATTTGTCATCCTCGCTCGGCAGTCGAATGGCACAATCGTTCATCATACCACAGTCTTCGCTGTGGTAAGATGAACGACTGTGTCATTCGACTGCCGAGCAGTCTCCACTGGATCTCCAACTTTGAGCTTGAGCTCAAAATAATAAAGGCAAATAATAGAGAAATCATTTTTCTATTCCTTTTTACTGTTTTTTAAATATTGTTTTTTATTAACTTTTCTTATTATACTTACTGATCACAAAAATATTTCCTGTTCTCGTTCCCAGCAATTTGTGATCTTACAAGACGGGATAGATCTTTTATCCATGCAAAGTGTCTAATGTTGTCGTTGCGTGAATCTTGTAGATACAGGAGATTGACATGCTTATCTCTCTTGTCGCCTGTGAATCGTAGAGGAAGGATTTGCTGATTTTCGATACTGTACTCGTTGATCGATATGTTATTGAGATCTTCAAATTTCGGAAGATCTCAATGTCTTTGAACACTATCGGAAATTCGATATCCGCGAGATTCAACAAAGTAGCATAATACGGATACAACGATTTTTTATCAACATGACTTTTTTAGTCGGGTATAGTGCAATTCTACATAAACTTGCATAGCCGCATAAACATATGCATAAAGGAAATCATCCAATCGTATTTTACGTTTATCTTTATGACAGAAATGTGACTGGATAATTTTCTTTATGCATATGGTTATGCGGCTATGCAAGTTTGTGTGTAATGGCCCATAGAGTGACTATCACCGGCCACACGAAGCATACATCGAACGCACGTTAGTCATCGTATTCTTAAATATAATTTCTCGCAGCACCTCAAAGTAATATCCCGTGCGCATTAGATTGTGCTTATTCACATTAACTACCAAATTGAGAATTCCCGATATAATGCCCGCTGTCGCGTTCCTGAAATTCATTCAGTGATATCTAGATGAGCTAGCTGATGTGTCGCTCGTACCACTCGCACACATTTGTCATTCGAAAAAGTTCAAAGTTTCGGGTGGCGATACTTTTATTGTGCGTTTATCCTGCTACAAACTCACGTATTGTTCATTTTGACATTGCCGTGTCTTTCTATGGTGTCTCGCACTCGTCTTAGCACTACATCGTCATCGTCTTTCAAAAACCGTCGCAATTCTATGTATTAGAGTTTATCACCGCCTCCATTAATATACGACTCTCGAACACTGTTTCGATCTCGCGCCAACATCCATGTCTGGCACCTCACATGCACGAATCGTCCACGCACCGAATCCTTTAAACTCTCGAGCTTCGCGATACATGTGATCACTGATTGTCTCTTGCTAATCGATAATCGCGGGCATTTGGCATTATTCTGCTCTTCCAGAGATTCTATGAGCTCGTCGCATCGTTGTTCTCATGCGACGTACTCTTCTCTGATATTCAACTATCGCTTGCTCTATCAAATCGCGCTCCATGTTATCACTTGCGTTGATTAATGATGCAATGCATATAAATCATCTCATTTTATATCATTTATTTGGTCACATGACATTTGTATCACATTATATTGATGATGATCTTGAACATGTTAACATGTCGTACCATGTCGAATGTTTGTGAAAAATCTGGTCACGTGATATGTTGTGATTTGTCGCGGCATGTCCTTGAAAAATCTTTGATTACGCTAAATAATCTAATAAAATCATCGACGCTTGCAAAATAGTTGCATTTTTGTTGTATTAAATTATATTAATGTCATCGCGAGACGCGTCAAATAACAAATATGATGCGGCAAATACCTAGCGTAAGATTTATGATAAAAATTCAAATATTGAATGTGAATTATTAGTTACACTATGGATAATAATATGTATACTATATGAAAAATAAACGAATATTTAAACTGTATGTCGTTTGAAATTATTCATTTCTTCCGTCTTTGCGATATTTATTCGTTCTTTTCCTTTCAATCTTTTTCGTGGTATCATATGACATGTGTCGGCATTATCGATCGATGATATCATCGCTTCTGACAATATCACTCGCTTTAAAAGGATTATTAGAATATAATTGAATAAGTACAATACTAATAAAAAATATATATGTATATATTTTGCGTATGAGAATAAGTAGAACGAGTTATATAGGAAGTTGCAATGAGAGAAAAAATCATAAACATAGGATGCACATGAGTTGCAACGAGCGGCTTAATATATCGAAGGGAAGATGGTAAGTGTATGGAAAATATATAATGAGATCGAGTGCACAACTGCGATATCGGCAGTGGCGGCAGCGGCGGCGTTGCTCAATACCTCAATGCGTATAACGGTCAAATTTGATAACTGGACGCTCTATACAACAAAGGCAACTGCCTCAGAACTTTTTATGTCGATCTTCTCGCGGCAACATTTTTGATTTACTTTATTTTATATACACTGATTGCTATAGATAAATCCCGGGCAGTCTCGCTACAGTGAAGAATGCTTTTCAGCGTCTTGTCCACGTCTTGTCTGAGCGCGGATTCATCCTATATAAAACAAAAATCCTCTGCTTTAAAATAAATTTCTTGCTCCATACCTTGTCCGCGCACGGATTCATCAGTTGTATGTATTTAAACGGTGTGTGTAAAATGAATTTCAGATAGCCCTATAAATTAAAAAAAAATGATGATGGGATGGAGGATGTCCCCCTTTAGAGACTGCGAAATTGAGGAGGAGGATGTCTCTATTGTCGAGGATGATCCCACCGAAGGGGAAGAGGAAATCGAGCATGAACTCGACGAGAGCCTCCCAATTATTAATTTTGCATCTTGTACGAGTGACGAATTGATCGACTTCATGCTTGACTTCTTCGATTTAACTGATGAGGAAGAATTATCACACTTTTGTGTAATATACTTTGTTGCGGTGACAGCAGAAGCTGAGGAGGAGGCAGAGGCAGCAGAAATTGCCGCTTGGGCCGAAGAGACTGCGGATGGGGAGGTGGATCAGAAAGAGGACGATTAGGTGGAGGAAGTGTTGGCTGCGGAGGAGGTAATGGGGAATAGATGTATCAGATAATCATTTTGTATTTTTACTTCTTTTCTCTACGCAGCATTTTTACATTTTTACTTTTCTTCTCTACGCGCTACCTCACTATATTCTTCGCCCTCCATCAACAAGTTCCTCTCGCGATCGCAATGCCAGCGCAATGTCACCTGGTGGCTGTATCCGTAGTCCAGAATTCCCCTTATATATACTACTCTCTTGCAGCACTTTCATTAAGTTGTTTTCTTTTTGTTATGTTTTCACAGTCCACATCACACACAAAATTGTTATTTCCAACATTATCATTATCTCCAGAATTTTCCTCAATTGATTCTTCCTCACTTATTTCTTCATCTAAAACAACAAGTTCTTCGTTATTCAAATCAGAGCAACAATTATTAGTATTATCGTAGAAATTTTCCTGAAGCGAATGTAATATACAGTAAGTCAAATAAAATCGTGGTCGACCTTACTTAAATCTATCATGAATCTATAGAGGGTATCTTTGTCCTCGATGCACTATTAAGGAAGATTCAGTTGTCATTGAACTTTCTTAAGAGAATCACAAGCGTGAGTACCAAATACGCATCACGCTATGAAGCTGTGTTCCTCTGCACTCACCCAAAAATATCATAATTAGCGGCTGCTAAATATATGAAAAAGTCGAAATTATTCGTACAGAAGTGAGTGCAGCGATATAATGTGGCAAGAAATGTCGATGATTTACCGGAACGTGACTCAATATGTAAAGTGGACAAAAAAGACGATAAAAAAATAGTGAATCTATTTCCGCGGAATCCTGGCACTGCGTCAAGGACAAGCAAAATTGAAGCAGAAAGGTTTAGATATATCATACGAAACTATCTCAAGGCTAATAACATGAAATGATGCAATATCACGCTGGTCGACCACGCTCTTACTTCGTCTTTGACTTACTGTACTTTTCTCATTACGTAAATTGTAGTACCCTCCTTCAGCCATTCTATAAAAATACATAAGTTTTTTTTCCATTGTTTTATTGTAAAAATAATATTTAAAAATAAATTAAAATTTAATAATTGTTAACACATAACAATTGGTATACAAAAAAATACTTACTTTGACTAAAAATAGCATCCGCAAATAAATCAGGCATCATTTTAGCACTCAAAAGTAGTACATAAGTGCTAATACGCACCGCTATAAAGTTCCGAATTGTAAAACTCGGTTAACTCGACACGATTAAGGCTGTACATATTTGTGCTGACACCTAAGGCGACCGGTATATTTAATGTAAGGATAAGCAATTGTTTATGCGCAACTGTCAACAAATTGAAAATTTTCATGGTGCAAATTCGCACTAATGTACGGTTTGAAGGACAATATATTATAAAAAATATCAACAAATTTATAAAAACATTGATTTTACAAAAGTAATTGTTAAAAATCTTTTTTAAATATGTTCTTGTCCTATCATCACAATTAAAAATTAATAATAAGTTTAAATTATACAATATACTATAATTCTTTATACGGAGTATTTTATAAATACATACTTAACGAAATAAAAATAAAGAACAAGAATAGTAAGATAGGGCCGATTTTAATCCAGGTCCTCTGAGAGGAGCGCAGGGGATACTCCTTGGCGAGTGGCAGCGGAGCGCGGGGGATACTCATAGGTGATGGAAAGTGGGGAATACTCGTAGGCGAGGAAAAGCGGAGCGCGGGGAGTACTCGTAGGCGTGAGGAGCGCCTAAAAAATAATTATAATAAATTATATAAAGTAAAGCTTACCTCCTCCTCGTATTTCTCCTTCTTCTCTCCCTTTTCCCTCCTCCCCCTCTCTCCCTTTCCTCCTCTTCTTCTCCCCCTTACTTTCCTTACTCCTCAGCCTCCTCTTCCTCCTCCACCTCCGCCTCTGCGAGGATGTGAAGAAGTTTTATCTCGTCGTGTAGATGAAGGAACTCATCATAAATTCGATGCATTTATCTGCATCAATCGTTGTTGAGATGTACGGGCTGATCGACACTCATGTACATGATCTTCTTCTTCCTCCTTCTCCTCCTCTTCTCCATCATTGATGATGACAGGATCCTCATCCTCATTCTCGTAGAAGACATCTTCTTCGACGGGAATGTCTTTCTCCCCCTCAATCAATTTTATTTTTTTTAACGGAGATTTGTAATTTTCCATGTCTTTTTTTTTCTTAGTCACACACAAATTATTACTTAACCACGTAAGCCGCTAAATGGCGGAATACTTTTGCAGTTTATAAATTTAAAAATCACTCGTAATATGCAATACACTGCTCTTCGTAAGTATTATACTTGCGCAGACAAAACTCAGCGCTAAGCCACGCGCAATAATACTACTGTGGCTACTTTTTACACGAGACCGCAAGTTGCAAGGAATTGAGATTATTAGATCTCAATAATGAATCGATGAGATTCTACATAGGCTCAATTGATAGCGTCCACTCAAATTGTGTTATACTGGTCGCTCACGCAGACAAGACTCGGTAAAGACTGACGCCGAGAAGTATTAATTGCCATAGCAATGCTGCCTAAGATACATTTTAGTTTGCGCTGCACAGGAAACACTTATGGCAGAAATGAAACACTTAATATCATAAATAAATGTTTGCAGCTTATAAATTATAGAACTCTACACACTATAAAAATGCGTAGGTAATAAGGGCTCCATGTTAGAAAAAGAAAGATCGCGACGATAAAGTACAAGTACGACATCCTTTTTTTCCTTTCTCTTTTCTTTATGACTTAGTTTTTACAATACGTATTGTGTTTTTATTCTTTTTTACTAGCGCGTCGGGACAAAGGATATGACGGAGGGAGGGAGAGAGTAATAAAATAAAGTACATATATATATATATATATATAGTGATACGAACGAATTTATTTTTATTCACATCTTATTATACTGGTTTTTCTCATTTTATTATTAGGTGTTGGAATTAATTCGTAGCGTTTTACAAGTGATGGGAAGTACTTTCATTAATGTATTTTTTAATACTCATGTGAAATAAATAACATTCTTTCATTAAAAAACGCTACGAATTAATTCCAACACCTAATATATTTCTTTTCGCGATCGGCAACATTCGAATGTGATTGATGGCTCGGACATCGCTAGCAGCGCTTTCTGGAAAAAAGAGAACAAAGAACTTTTTCATTGTTTGCTTTTTAGTAGAGAAAAATGCATTAGCACTAGTCATTCTAAATGCAATTCCTCATGGCTTATATTTTGATGGCGTTGATAATGTTGATGATGAACACTTTGGGACTTTTTTTACTAGGATATTCTCAATATCTCACTTTTTCCTTCGATGGTGGTAGACTTGGAGGACCTGGCGACAAGGGACAATATCTCTTGCGCTCGATCGATTTTCAACGTATATATTCTTTTACTCAATCAATGTCTTATCGCTCGTAATTAAAATTTACGATTGAATGAAAAAAGATTTGTACACTGTTTATATACACTATCAGATCTGTGACATGTCGCGACGTGTTAAGAGAAGCGTCGATGTTTCGGCTTCTAAACAAAAAACACTGATTCTTCTGCAGTAAATGTGGAAAGCAGGATGTGTATCCGCACAAAGGCGAATACTCTAAATCAAACGAAAACTTCTTTTTTTCGATTTCTCTTTTATTACTTGAACATGCGTTCTCTTGTCTAGACAGTATTTACTTCAATTTTATAATCGACAATCTAAAAAATTAAAAAAATTATTCTTTCCGATTCTACATTTATTTTACCAACTTCCTATTGTTGATGAGAAAACGTCCTTGCTTCATGCGTTTGAAAATATGAGTTTTTATCTACACATGATCCCTGATCCACATTTAAATTTTGTATTTACCAATCGTGAACCAATCGTGTTTAAATAAGATTTTCTCTACATTTGTAATCTGTGTGTCGTAAATTTTATTGCCGTGAATCTAGCGATTCTGAGGATCTATATTTTTACTTATATTTCCAATATCGTTGGGAATGTTTCTAATGATTCGTTTCTTGAATATTGCCACGTTTGGTGATCGTTAACGCTTCATATTTTTATGTTCGCGCTTTGTCCTAACGACTATTTTTGCCGAAATTTTCACGAAACAAAGAAATCGTGGAGTCGACTGAACGTAACGAAATATATAATAGGTCATAAGTGCTCGACACCTCGTTCGCACCAAACGACACGCGAATATTGGATACCGTGGTCTAGCGCATTCAAACTGTGATTTAAATTATAAAAATTTATTATATATTCCGGTTTTCATAATTTATCGGACTATGACGCGTACTTTATAATTAAGGAAATTTCTACCGTGTACGAAGGACAAGTAAATGTGCTATCAATAGAAAAACAAGGAAAAATATTTTCTTTACAAAACATGACGATAGCACCAAAGACAAAAATGAAAATAATTTTCAGAAAAATTATGTAAAGATACGTTTTTTTAGATTCATTTAAATTTTTCAGTAGTTTAGAAAAATTGGCTTTATCGTATCTCGATAAAGATAAATTAAAAATCATACGTTACAAATTTTCAACATTATCGGATGAATAATTTCAGGACATGCGCCTACTTCGCGTGAATCATTTTACATTCGCAAGGAAAAAATCTCGATACAAATAATATCACCATGACAAATGAAGTTGATATCGCCGATCTACAACGAAGTCTGCAACAACAAGAACGTGTTATTCGTCAATTGCAAGAACAGCAGCAACATTTAGAACAAATAGAATAAGATATTTCAACAACAACAAGATCTAACGATTTTAATTTCGAGAATTTTGTTTATTTTTCAATCAGAGACGCGTTAAAAGCCTAGTTTTGACGGAGATAATATCGCGTTTACTCACTTCGTGGAAGGATGTAAAGAAGCGCTCAGCACAAGCGAATTGCGCCTTCACAAAAAATTATCTTAGCGCGCGCGATACGTAACAAATTAAAGGGTGATGCTCATAGATCCATACTTGGGAAAGTGTTTAGCTCTATGCATCATTTAATCGAATTTTTACGTAGCAAATATGGTCCTAGAGAAATGGTTTACAAAGCGCAAGCCCGACTCAGCTTACATGTATCAAAAGAGAGACGAAAAGGTATCAAGTTATGCGAATCCTGTCCGCGAAATAGGAAAACGTATAATAGATGTCCAAAAACGGCAATTGAATGAAATTAATTAAAATTTTAAAAAATCTGTGGAAGAACATTTAAAGGTGTGTCTTCTACATGATCTGAATCTGGAAATAGAATATCAAAAGAAGGAACATTCGAGGAATTGGAAAGCCGCGCTACAGATGCCGATAAGACAAAGAAAACGATAAGACAAATAGTATTTGAGAAAAAAATGTCTAGCGATAACAAACACGCAAATAATGCGACCGTGCGTCGGGTAGGTGCCGAGTCGATAATGTGTCAATACTACCATAAAATCGAGCATACCGCCAATTGTTGTAGATTTATCAGCAACCTAGACGAAATTGTTTATCTAACATGAACTCAGGCCAAACGAACTTCGCGTCGAATAATCGAAATTATAACGATACGCGAATACCACCACCCCGAGAGGACCACAAAATCCTGATAATACGTTTCAAATTATGTGTAGAATTTCAATAAGGTAAGACATGCATTTGAAGATTGCCGCAAACGAGCATTTAACAATCAGGTTCGTAATAGTCAAGCAGGGAAACGAGGAAATTCCCGCGAAAACAGCGATTCCGAGAAATACAAACATACGCCCCATTCAAGCGATAACGACAGCATTCGATACGAATATCGAACAACAAATTTAACGCACGGAAGAAGTATCAGCAATCAGATTAGAAAACAGAGACTTGAATGATTCTTTAAAATTCCTAATAGACAGCGGTTTGGGACCAAACATCATCAAAAAAAGGTTCTTAAAATCTAATGTTCCGATAAATAGGAATGAGATTCTAAAACTAACAGGAATTACGGCGCACCATGTGTCCACCTTAGGGCTGGGACAGGTAGACATCTTAAGACGTCCAGTCACGTTTCATTTAGTGGATGAATTTTCTATACCACAAAACAGAATAATAGGTTCCGATTTCTTCAATTAACTCAAAACCAACGTAAACTACAAGACAAATCACCTGGAATGGGAGGATATTAGGACCTAAAAAAATTCTAACTATTTCTGCAAGGGCAAATTTGGAATTATACATTCAAGTCCAGGATTAAATCCAGGATTAAAAGAAGGATAGAAAGTCTCTAAACTAAATTTGGTTGAAGGCATTTACTTAGGAAATGCGCTGGTCACTGTACGAGACAAGTACACTTACGGATAATAAATACGACCGAAGACGATTATGATGTATTTGTACTATACAAATATTCGAATTTAATGAATTAACTGATTCTAAACTTAATTTTAACTCTAATTCTAATATAAATTCAAATTCGAATTCTAATTCAAAGATCGATTCAAATACAAATTATAATTCTAATTCAAATACAAATTCAACATCAAAATTAGAGTTAAAATCAATTTCAATCTCGAATTCTAATTCTAATTCTAATATAAATTCAAATTCGAATTCTAACTCAAAAATCGATTCAAACATAAATTATAATTCTATTATAATTCAAGTACAAATTCAACATCAAAATTAGAATCAAAATCAATTTTAATCTCGAATTCAAACTCTATTTCTAATTCAGATCCAGATTCAAATTCAATATCGGATTCAAATTTAAATCGAAATTCTAATACTAACTCCAACTTAAAATCAAACTTAAAATCTGACTCAACTTCGAAACTTAATTTTTTCAAGCTCAGAATCAAATGGAACATCTTGTGTAGAGACGAATAAAAATTCTCGGTATAATAAAGTAATGGAACTTATCAAACTCGATCATTTGAATAGTGAGGAACGTACTGTTGAAAAATCAATAGAACGAAATGCAGATTGCTTTTATTTGCCAGGAGAGTCTCTCAGATTCACTAATGTTCTGCAACATCACATTCATACAAATGATAACATTCCAATACATACAAAACAGTACCGATTCCCTCCCACGCATAAAGAAAAAATCGATCGTCAAGTAAAAGATTTACTAGATCAAAATATTATAAAACCATCAGAATCTCCAGTTTGAATTATCCCAAAAAAGGCCGATTTGAACGGCAACAAACGATGAAGGATAGTACTAGATTTCCGCTCGCTAAACGAAAAAACCATAGGCGACACATATCCACTTCCCAATATAACAGACATTCTCAACCAATTAGGTAGTGCCAAATATTTTTCGTTTTCGACTTAACTTCTGCTTTTCATCAGATTAGGGTGCACTCGAACAGCCATAAAACAGCCTTTTCACTCCATTACGAGTTCGATCGAATGCCATTTGACCTAAAAAATACTCCGGCCACATTCCAAAGATTAATGGATAAGATACTAACTGGAATGCAAGGAACGGAAATATTTGTCTATTTAAACGATGTCGTTTTGTATGCAAGTTCATTAAGAGAACACGAGATTAAATTTCAAAAATTAATAAACAAATTATGTGAAGCAAACCTAAGACTGCAATAGGAAAAATGTGAATTCCTTCGAAAAGAAGTTACCTACTTAGGACACGTGATAAACGAAAACGGAGTATATCCCGACCCGAAAAAAATAGAAGCGATAAAAAATTTCCCTGTACCCAGAAATCAAAAGAATATAAAGCAATTTCTCGGGTTAGCAAGTTATTATTATAGGTTTATAGGAAGTTTTTCTAACATTGTGAAACTCCTGACAAATTTGTTAAAAAATGAAGGAGAATTTAAATGGAATCAGAAAGAATAAGATTCTTTCAGCACATTGAAAAATATGTTATGTAAAGAATCAGTGTTACAATATCCCGATTTTTCTAAATCATTCGTCGTAACAACAGATGCGTCAGGAACAGCGATAGGCGCTATCTTAAATCAAGGACCAATAGGAAAAGATCGATCCATAAGTTACACTTCTCGTGTATTAAACAATGCTGAAAAAAATTATTCCACGATCGAAAAAGAATTATTAGCAATAGTTTACGCAGTAAGACATTTTCGATGTTACCTTTATAAAAGATTTATTTTTATTACCGACCATAAACGGTTGACTTGACTTCACAAAGCAAAAGATCCTATTTCGCGACTAACACGTTGGAAAATTAAATTAGGTGAGACTAGGTGAAATTGTTTAAAAGGCTGGAAAAATAAATGTGAACGCTGACGCATTATCGAGGAATCCTATACATATGTATAATATAATCTTCATTTGACGAAATCGAAGTTCGACGATGTTCGGAAGACAAAAAAGCCCATATTAGAAACATCAATCCATGACCTCTCTCATCATCACCTCGAAGAGGATCAATGAAAGAGGAACCAGAGCCTAAATGTAAACCAGCAATGCAAATCCGTAAAGCAACCTCAACAGAGAGGAAAAGCGTACCATTCACTCGAAGAGAATTACAAGAATCACTCTTCACACGACATATTATACATAGAAGCAAAGATACACCAGAAACCAAAAGACAAGTTTCAAATTGTGGAAAATCTGAAGGATACAAATCCCTCTCCTCCTTCTCCTCTTCCTGAGGAAGAAAGCATAAATCCTGCACCAAGAACTGGTCCAAATATTATAGATATAACTCTAACCATTCCACCCGATTTATTACAGATCATAGACGACCTGAAAAGAGACTTAGACGAACAAAAAAAATTAATAAAAATTAATAAAAATTACGATTTATTAATAATAATACAGACGACGAAGATGAATAGGACGATATTAGTCATAATCGCAAGATGATTAAAAACAGAAATTTCTAACAATAATGATGACATTAATGACAATGAAGACAATATTAATGATATCGACAACGACAACAATAGCAATGACGATAACAACGATGACGATGAAGATAAATATGAAGATTGATAAAAATTTAAATATCGATATTTAAAATATCGATAAAAATTTCAATAAATTCGATTTAGATAGAACCGAAGATCTTAACGATCCACAAATTGTAACACAATCTCAAATACATAGTATTATAAATAGTCGAGATCAAATATTCATGCATAAAGAAAATTATTTATATTTTACGAGCGCAGACGGCGAACCTTCCGATAATGGATCTAAAAATCTTCAAGAACAAAAATTAATTCCACAAATGCTTAATAGCCAAATAGGGAAGATAAGACTTGTTAAAAAGGGAAATAAAATTCATTTTATTTTGATTTGCAAAAATAAAACGATAGAATAACAAAAGAAACGTTGGATCAATTATCAATTTCACTTCGTGAAACACTAACTAATACTCCAATAGAGGTATTAAGCGTATTTAAAATCCGACATAACATTACATTAATCATTGCTTACAATGTCAAATAAAAAAAATGGTTAAAACAAAACAACTATGTTAATAACAGATACTCCATATTCTGCATTCGAAAAGGTATCAATGGACATAGTCGGTCCATTACCAACAACCTCTCAATAAAATTCCTATATATTAACCAAGATCATTTAACGAAATTCTCTTTCGCCATCCCTTTAAAATCCTTTACAGCCATAAGCGTTGCCTTCTTAAAATTTTTTATCTGTATATTTAGAGTTCCTAAATCAATACTAACGAACAGAGGCAGCAATTTTACGAGCAACATGATGAAAAGATTTGCAAAAAATTTAAAATTAAACAATTCAAAACAACCGCTTTCTACCCACAAGCTAATGGAGGTTTAGAACGGTCTCACTTAGTTTTAGTAGAATTTTTGAAACAATTTGTAGACAAATTCACAGAATGAGATAAATTAGTACGATACGCTGCTTTTTCATATAATATTTTTTTCATATAATACAAGCACGCACGAGGTACCGGATACATTCCATATGAGTTAGTATTTCATAAATTAGCTAGACTACCATCCAGTGAAATCATTAATAATATAATCATCAATAATATAGAAGAATATATCAAATTAATAATATAAGAATATTAATAATATAAGAAATAATAGAAGAATTTAAAACATCTGACGGCTTATTTAACACAACTAATAGCAGATATACATAATATGAAAAAATTAGCACGAGAAAATATTATAACTTCTAAAATAAAATCCAAGAGGTATTATGATCGAAAGATCAATCCTCAACATTTTCAAGTCAATGACGAAGTTTTTTTATTATGTGAACCTAAAAAAAAAAGGGTAAACACGGTAATCAATATTCCGGACTTCACACAATATTGGATATATTATCTAATAGTAATATAAAACTTCTTGTAAAATGAAAACAAAAAATTCTTCATTCTAATAAATTAAAGATGTCTAAAATTAATTAATTTAAATAAGGATGAGGTGAAAAAGGATTTGTGCCGCATAAAAATCCAAATCTTTATATATGTATATGTGTGTGTGTGTGTGTGTGTGTGTGTGTGTGTGTGTGTGTGTGTGTGTGTGTGTGTGTGTGTACGAAGGCAAGTCAATAAGTTTTTTAAAAAACATACTAAAATACATTTTTTTTGATCGATTCATTTTTATTTCTCAACATAGTCTCTTTTCAGCTCGATACACTTGATCCAATGATTCTCCAACATTTCAAACAGTCCGAATAATATGATTTATCCAACCCTTCAAAATAAGCCTCTGTTTCGGCGATGAGCTGCTCTCTGATGGTGAATTTCTTTCCTCTGAACCATTTCTTCAAGATTGGAAACAGGAAGTAGTCGTAGGAGGCTAAATCTAACAAATATGCTGGATGGGAAAGCAATTCGTAGCGAAATTCGTTGAATTTGACCATCAGTGCTGGGCACGTGTGAACTCGTGCATTGTTTTGATGGAAGAGATGGAATTTTCTTCTTCGCCAAATGGAGATGTTTTTTCTTTAAAATGTTGTTGAAACGGTCCAATAAGATTGCGTAGTAATCGCCATTGATCATTTGCTTTAACAGAAGGTAATCGATATGAATTATACCGCGTGCATCCCAAAAATGTGGCCATCACCTTTCCGGCCGACTTCACGGTCTTCGCCTTCTTCGCAGCTAGTTCATTCGGTAAAGTCCATTATTTTGACTGTTCCTTCGTCTTGGGTGTGAAGTAATGAATCCATATTTCGTCCACAGTAATGAATCGACGCAAAAATTTATCTGGATTACGTTGAAACATCTCCAAACATTGTTTTGAAATCGTCACACGGTCGCGCTTATGGTCCACAGTGAATAAACGCACCCATCTTGCCAATAGCTTTTTTATACCTAATTGTTCGTGCAAAATTGAAATCACTGTGCCATGTAATATGCCTGTGGCCTCAACAAGCTTGTGCACTTTCACTCGTCGATCAGTCGAAACAATATCGTGGACTTTATCGATGATTTCTGGTATAGCAGTCTCAATTGGACGTCCCCGAACGAGGTGCATCACATGTGGATGTATGATCACGTTTAAATTTATTCGCCCAATTGTATACAGTCGCAAACGCTAGTGCAGATGTGCTATGAACATTATCCACTCAGCTTTGATTTGTTTCGGCTCAGCTTAATTTTATTTTAAACCTTTTATACAGATGTTTGATCACTCTATGAAACTCATTTTTTTCCATTTTGCAAAAAATACAAAGGTTGTTCGCTTTAATTGTCTATAGAAATGAAACTACGTGATGAAATTTCCGCTCAAAATTTGACAGTAATCAGCTGAAAAATGTTACTTGTCAAAAAGTAATGTGACATGACATTGCGAGTGCCTTCTAACAGATTTTCTAAGAACTTATTCACTTGCCCTCGTATATATGTATATACACAGTGCGACAAATATGTTCCCGGACACGAACCACATCTCAGCAACCAGTGGCGACATCTGTGCGTTCAAACATGCATTTTAAAAGTTGAACATTTTGCTATCATCTATCAAAGTTTCATTCATTTTGGTTGACATATAACGAAGATATGACATGTTAAACAAGATTTTAGTCGAGGTAGAAATTTTAATATGGAACAAAGAGCAGTGATTAAATTTAACGCAAAACTTGGTAAAAGTGCATCAGAAACATTTCGATCGATGCAACAAGTTTACGGCAGTCAATGTCTAGATCGTACAGCTGTTTTTGAGTGGCATAAGCGTTTTTTGGAAGGCAGAGAGACCCTTGAAGATGACAAAAAATCAGGACGGCCAATTCTGGTTCGAACACCCGAAATGATCGAAAAAGTACGTGATTTTGTTGCAAACGAACGCAATGCATCACTAAAAATGATGGAGGAGGCTTTAAATATCAGTAGAGAAACGATTCGAACCATATTACATGAAGATTTGGGTAAAACGAAGGTTTGTGCGAAGTTGATCTTTGTTGCATGATAATGCCCCGAGTCACACTTCATTGATTGTCCGTCAATGTTTGGCTCGAAATCGTGTCTCTGTGTTAAACCATCCACCGTATTCACCTGATTTGGCCCCTTGCGACTTCTCATTATTCCCAAAATTGAAATTGAAATTGAAAGGACGCTTTTTTGATGACATTCCGACCATCCAATCAGCTTCTACACAGGCACTAGAGGCAATTCCGCAAACTGAGCTAGAACATGCATTTGAATCACTATTGAATCGCTGTAACAAGTGTATTGAAGCCAGAGGAGAATATTTTGAATAATAAAACCAAAAAATATGCATATTTTTTGTTTCAATTATGATTTTCAGGCCCGGGAACATATTTGTCGCACTGTGTACATAAACACACAGATACACACACACACACACACAAAACCCACCCACCCACCTACTCACGCACGCACGCACGCACGCACGCACGCACGCACGCACAAACATACGTAGTGATAAATACATAATTTTATTTTTAACAATATGTATAGAGATAGAATATATATACATACATATATAAAAATAATAATAATAGTAATATACATATAACACGTACACAAATGTTAAAAACATACGATATGTATTATATGAAAATACAATAATAGTAATACATAAAAGTATATACACAGAAAAAAATGTATTCCTGATTCACGTACATTTTTATTCTTGAATGCTATTTACTTTCATTTAAGTATAAAATATTATCTACAATTATAAATGTTCACTGGCATCAATAATAAATAGATTTATGCAAAGTATACTTTATTCTTAAAATTGTATTCTTATTTCCAAAATCATTATATAATTTTAACAAACTCAATTGCATTATTTACGAATTATTTAGTCTTGAATTAAGAATTATAAATTTGAAAATTCGCCGACATGCAGCAACAGTGAATATAAGGACTTCTCAGTAATATTAAGATGTCGGAAGTGTATAGATGTGAATGACGATTAGTTTTGTGAGTGAACTGTTGCATTCGTGGAACATACCTCTAAATGTGGTTCAATCTTTAAGGGTGAATGAAATATTCAACTTGTCATAATGTTTCTGTCAGTTATATTTCAAATGGGAGTACGCGAATAGCCGGCAGATTTTGTAACTGCGACGTGATATACACGCGGACGGATTTTTCGCAATGGATTCGCGGATCTATTACCCAAAGTTAAATGGATGAGATGAGCAATGAATCCGCAACGGATCCACCTATATATGCAGCCAGCATTCTCTACCATTATGATGAGGTTGACCATCTTTTTGCATCCTTATTTGGAATGCTAACGGAGGTTGATAGAACGGTCTCAGCACTTCACTTATTTTTGAGCAACATTAGTAGGGAGTATAATCCAAGTTTGATTCCATTTTTCCTTGGGAGTTTGTACCCCGTGGGCTCCGTAGAATACACTACAGGTCGGCGTAGACGATGAATAGGACTCGTTCCTTGTTACAGTGGCTGCTGAATTCAAGCCACTTGTTGACTACACTAGACAATCGGATGGCGCAGTCATTCATCTTCTGACAGTCCACTGCGAGACTATAATTTTTTGCACGAGTCAAATAATGGAGGCATCTGTAAATAGAGAAATCATTTTTCACTATTTTTTAAATATTGGTTTTTTTTATTGGCTTTTCTTTATTGTACTTACGGTTGCAGAAATATTTCTTGACCTTTTGTCTGTGAATGCGAGCTCACGAGGCGCGACAGGTTCTTAATTCATGCAAAATGGCCGACACCAATATGCGTGGATCTTGCAGATACAACACGTTGACGTGCTTCTCTTTCTTATCTTCGGTGAGCCGCAGAAGAATGACCTGTCCATTTTCAATGTCATACACGTTAATCGTATCACTCGCGTACATATCGGTGCATCGATATATCTCACTGTTCTTTGTAATTATGCTCTTATTATCACGTTTATCGTTCATCGCGAACTCGCCGTTGAACGCAATGTTCACTTTTACACTACCGTATCTTTCTACAGCGTCTAGCACTCGCTCGAGCACTATACTGCCAACATCTTCTGAAAACCGCCGTGGCTCGATGTAGTCCACGTTGACCACCACACCAAGCAGAACACAATTCTTGAACGCGGCCAGATCGATCTCTCGCCAGACAAGAGATCTTTCGTTGCCACTCACGTACTAGCCACTCGCGTACTCGCCAACAACGTGAGCATGAACTGTTGCTCCAATTGCGACTTTTGCACCCTCAAGTCGCGCGATCTTCGCCATCGCGGATTGTTTAAGTCTAACAGCGAGCCGCGGACGCTTGATACGACACAATTCTTTGAGCTGCTCGATACATTCATCGCATCGTTGTAGCCACGCGAAATACTACCAGAATAGCGATTTGACCGCATTGCTCTAGCAATTCACATTCCACTCGCTTGTGGTTTTCCATGTTTTTTCAAAGTCTTTAGATTACACTCTTACATGGAGCACTTGCACGTGACTCGTTCACGTTGCAGCACCGCTTTATATCTAGAATGTCATAGAGTTTTATCATCTTGGTATTATGTTGATCTATTAAGGTGTACTCTTCTCGGGAAGGAATATAATTGATTACGCATATACTTATCGCACAGGTTACGAAACAATTTTTGATCAAGATTTTCCTCGCGGTCATAGTATGGTATCACTAACTTGTTCGTTATCATCATTTCGACGCACTTCTCACCTACGGTAATCTTAATACACCTGCAGCTATATTGAATCTTCTTTTCACTTTTCATTGAATGATAGCACTGTTCCTTTATTAAACCAAAAGCTTTGTATTCAAAAGCTTTGTGCCTTCTTTTCAATGTGCATCGTTTTGTCTTCTAACTGTCCGACCAATATTTCTTTTTATCATCGTTAACGTCATCGATGATAACTTTCTGTTTCGCACTACGTGTACCTATTTCTCGATCGCGTAGGAACTGCAACCGGTGGTATTCGCACATCTTTGTCTCTTCTCCGCGGATCACAGTCTTCAGGCACACTTTTCGCGTTCATTTTCGATCACAATACCGTCCACAATAGTTTTTTTCAATGTGTGCAGAGTGGGCACGTGCTGCACGGAAATATAATATGCAAAGGCCTTCTGCAATACGTGCACGACCTGCCTACCGAAAGAACCGGTCTCATACTTTTTGACATTTCTCCTTCGTCAATATCAGCTATCGAATCGTGCATAATGTTTGGTTAAAGCACTCGTATAATAATTATGCCTCATGCTTAGTACAAGCGTTCAACGTATGGATTTTTGGAGATGACACGAATTTTTCTACGCGATCTATTTTGTATTCGCTCATACCACTAGCACATCCAATATCGTCGGATAGCACTTCTTCGTTGGATGGATTTTCATTTATTATCTCCTCAAAGTCTATTTTCATTTCATCAAACACTTCGAACACTTCGTCTCTAATATTTGCGTTTTTGAGTGTGCGATTGAACCGCTCGATCACTTTCAACGTCAAATACGTGGAATAGTGATTGATGTCGTGTTTTTTAAAGATTTTCTGCACATCGGCGTTGTAAAAACTACTCCCCATATCCGTTTGTAAATTTTTTGGACATCTTCCACTCGCTCAAATTATCTCAGCTTATAACATCAGCTTGCTTTTGAGCGGTACGGCCCACGCCAGACACATCGATGACGGTGAGCCATGGTCGTATGTAGTGGCCTTTGTTGAAACTCGAGCATCTCGACGATATCAGCCTGCCACAGATCGTCGTATCCTCGGATTATGACGTGCCTTCGCGGAAAACTTCTTCTCGCCGGAGCATGAAATGCCTCGACGAATCAATGTCTCTTGGTGTTAACTTTTCTCTCTTTCATGATTTGATGCATAATACAGAGAGTGCAAGAAAAAAATTTTTTTTCTCGCTGACTCGACTGATTCTTCGTTTAATCGATACGCGATTTAATTTATAATAATATCGGCTTCGCGAAATTCTTCAATGATCGACAGCATCTCGTTGTCGTGAGCGTTGTTGCCCACTCGGTACGAAGCGTCGAGCAATCGTAGGTGATCGCCCAGCTCTTTGGGATCATCCCAGTGTTCGTAATCGATTATGTTATCGTTCAGTGTCATTGCGTGAGATAATCCCTTTCCAGATTTCTTCTGCTTCTTAGGTGTGATCGACATCAACAGCGCGATTACATGTTTGTAATCTATTGTCTTCTATCTTATTGCATAATAGTCGACCTTGTGAATGATGCTTGTGTTTGTGCGCGTTCGTCATCAGCAGCATACTCTTATACTTGTGCATATTGTCTTCCGTGTGGAGGAGATCGTCGGGAATTCTCTTGAAAATGAACTCGTAATGACCGGATGTATCGGCGTATCATACGCCGTCGAAAATTATGGTGTCCGCATCATCTATGTCGAAACGTTTATTGCCGAAGTCAGTCCATCCATGTGTAGGTAAATGCTGTACACGTAATCTGTATCGCTCACTTTATCTTGTGGTCCCCTTAGGAGAGCCACGTACTTTTGACCCAACGGGCCCAAGTCGGCTCGTAACGCCTCTTGACGTTTGCAGCTGATTTTAAACCTTCGTTGCATCATCACGAGATTAGGCTTTGAGCGAGAGAGCTGCTACTGCCGTCTGGGCAGCAAATCAAGACCAAGATTGGCATGGGCATGAAACCGAAGAAGAAGACGAAAAAAACGGATATTACGAAAAAGCCGACGACGAAACGAGGCGGCGCCATGTTACCGTTTCTGCCAATGTTGGACACGCATGAATCCTTGATTGGTGGAGTGACCAGCATAGCGAAAGCGGTAAACGATAGCAAAGCCGTGAGGGGCCAGCTCGAGGAGCTGCAACATGCACGATGGCGCGATGGAGTAGGGTCACGGACTGTATCTCAACCCCTACAAACGCGGACAGAGTGTAGTAGCGAAAAAAAAAACGCTCAAGAAACGATAAAAATGCCCTGAGTGCAATTACCAACATGCAATTGAACATGCTCACGAGACGTATGCGCAAGACGTACCATACTTTAGAGATGTTTTTCATGCATTTACCGACGAGTATCGAAATGAAAGCGGTATCGTGAATATGGACAATGCGACGAGACCAGTCTCGTACTCACTGGGTAGCGTACGCAAAGAGGAACAATCCCGTCGCATACTTTCTGGTAATCGTTGACCGCCCAAAAAACTGGTGCGATATTTCGGGAATGGTGTACAACGATAGATTATCAATCGCACGCCCTATCAGATGTACGATCAGAGTTTTTGCGGATAGATATGCCTGTGGTTTCTACGAACGGTCGATGCTCGTGAATTTAAAATGCTCGACGAGGTGCTGTGAAATCTCAGTATTGGCCAAACGCTTTTTCCGTCATGTCGCTAACACTTTCACTGAGTGGGAAAAGCAGTCTTCTTGCGGTAAACTACTTTCTCGCCATAGATCTGACGGCGATTACGTGCTTGGCCTGATCTGGATTTTTGAGACTTATCACACGATACTGAACGTAAACAAATCAGCAATAAATTTTATTTCAGCAAAAACGGCGCAGAAATTACAATTCCCGAGGATTCGTACAAAGTGCGAGACAAAAATAAATTTTTAAAACGTATGATTTTATGGAAACGCGCTTAATGTCGGTGATGCGGCATACAGCAATAGCAAGAACAACAACAACAACAACAATGATGATGACGACGAGGGTGCGGAATATCCGATAACACTCCACGCAAACTATAACATGAGATATGAGATGCTACTACAGAATAAATTTTAGCAATCCCAACAGCATTGGACTGCTGTTGGGATTCTTGTCGAAGAGTATACTGCGACCACGAAGATGGCACGAATCGGACGTGTCGATCAACATAATGAATGTAAACGTTATCCGCGTAGAGTGTAATCACCGGCACGTACAGCGACGGCAAAAGCGCGCATACGAATTTTCGCCGAGCGTGCCATCAGGATATAAGGTATCGAAGAGGCCGGCGCAGATCATTTACCTGCCGATCATCGCACGGAGCATTACAGATCTAATGATACGCATCGTCGGCCAAAAGACGCTCGATTTTCGCGGAGAGGAGATCACTGTCAGATTGCACGTGCGACAGCGACAACGATGACGAGCGTGAAATGTTCATATTGAACGGAGTGGAGCGCACGCAGAGAGATAATGCATTTTTTACAAGACCGGTGACATTCCCACTCGATAAGATTCGCTCATCCAGTTGCATCAGCAAGAAGAAGATTAGCGTGTCGAATAGTAAATTTTTACAATCTTTGGGATTTACGATGCGCAACTTTTGAGATGATTGATATCTTGAATATTATCGGTAAGCAGATCTTTGACAATCGCATCGTCAAAATTGAGACGTACAATCCCTTCGCCAATACATTCGGGTATAGCAATGAGATAAGAATACCCATACAGCAACAGGATTTGTATATGTTGCCGTGCGAAAGTTTTCTCTATGTTAAAGAAAGATTGACGGTGAAAAAGAAAAACGATCAGATGCTTGTAAATAATTGCGTGGCGTTTGATGAAATTCGATACGAACTCAACGGTATGGAGATTGACCGCAACAGAAACATGGACATAACTAACGAGCTCAAGAATTACATATCGATGACGTACGATAAAGCTTTAATTGCGCTGAACGCTAGATGGAATTTTAGATCCGAAATGGAGGAAGGACATTTAAATTTTTGCATGCGGCTCAGCATGCTGTTGGACATGCTTTTGCGAAGATTACAAATGCCTGATCATCGACGCTTGCCACAAATTGATTTTGATACGAGCGCGCAACGATTACAATTGCTTGATGAAAAATCTTATGACCAAGTCTGAGATTGAATTTAAAGTACAGTGGCGGATGCCACACGTTGCGTTAAATCAGATCAATAAATTATCAATGCTGCGAGCCTTGGAAAACGGTCGTCTAAGCATGTTTTTGCTCGTGGAATCTGTACGAGTATTGTCTGTTACAGAATACAACCAAGCATTCAAAGGCCGTAAAAATGGCGAACCTACTTGAGAAGCTGCGATACGTTATCTTTCTTCTGCAGACCGATCGAAAGAATATCATGTCGAGACATTAGCATGTTGATGATTGTAATTTAAGTAACGTAAAATTTTATCTAATTCAGCGTTTTATCCGTACGATAAAACGTAATTTAATCTGGATTTTAGCAAAAAGAGATATGCTATCCTGTTTGATGCATACGCGCGTTTTCATAGAGCATATTGTATTATGAAACCAATTGCTTTGAAACGCTATTCAATGTGCTCTTATTTATCAAGAAAGGATCTTTTGTGATCATTGATTGTTCGCGACAAAACAAATCCGTCAAGAGTGCCACTGTGGACGCATAGAATATATCCGCAAATACAACATAGTGCGCAAGATTATGTAAATTGTGACGTCAATATGTATTTAGAAAGAAAGAAAAAAAAACTAGACGCAGTCCCAAAAAATTGCTCGTTATGACCACACGTTTGTGGATCTGCAAAAGGGATTCATCTTTAAGGGGATGCTGGAGCGAAGGCCGAACTTGATCAAGGTCGATATTACAGGTTTTCATTTCCAATGTATAAGCTGCTTAAAGTGCCCTCTGAAGTTAATATGATCATGCAGGAAATTCGATCGATTAATTATCGATATTTTTATTCCGTTTCCTACCATCTTAACAGGGACGTGTATTAGGGTCGGTCCCACAATGTAAGATTTATTTTGGAAAATTTTCCAATTTTAGAATTAAAAAAAAAATAAACATAATTGAAGTTAATCTTATATTTGTAGAATCGGACCTTAGAAATTTAGTTGCATTATATACATATTTAGTTGTATTATATACACATGCAATGTAGGCCGTGTTCTAATATATATCACCACTAAAAGTCTGTAATATACATAAAATACAGATTTTTAATTAATAGATATATCGATACGAAACCGTAATAGCACTTTTTTCTTACATCCAATGCCATTTTAGGTTACGATAATATATTATCATAAATGAATATCATAATATATATATATATAGATATTCATGCAGATATTCTCTATGTCCATTTTTATGCAATATTAAAATTTTATATTATAATGTGTATAATGATATATAAAATATAATTCTAACGTTGTATATAAAAAGACATTCATGAATACGAATTACAATTACATTTTATATGTATTATAATATATGTGTATATACACAATAACACAAAAAATATACTATTATTGACATATTAGTGAAGACATAAACATGTTAGTGAATTAATGATATATGCAATATTAAAATTATATTTTGGGTACATTATTGTGTATATGTACATTATAATACATATAAAATATAATTATAATTTATATTCACTAATAATGTTTTGTTATATGTTACAACAATGTTAGAATTATCATAGTATAATGTACATACAATTTTCTATATTAGATATATAGTCGACATATTAATAATGTATAAGTACTATAAGTATCTATCTCTTTTTATTAGACAGAGTAAAAAGAGTTACATTATGTATGTGCAATGTCGTATTCATTTATATATATATATATATATATATATATATATATATATATATATATATGAAACACGTGTCCATATATTGACACTAATATATGTTACATCTTGACTCAACCCTAAATGATATTCAACATAGGAAAAAGTGATACTACAACTGTATTTCGATATTCACTGCGAGTACTGAAAATACGTAACTATAGATTTTCAGTATTGACAGTGTACATTGACACATGGGCCTATATAATAGCATTTTTCCTGTCGTACAATGTCATTTTAGGTCAGGATGTGATATGTATTAGCTATATATAGATATATTACACATATAATATACATAGCTATATCATTTTTTGCTATGTTTAATAAAAATATTAGGTGTTGGAATTAATTCGTAGCGTTTTTTAATGAAAGAATGTTATTTATTTCACATGAGCATTAAAAAATACATTAATGAAAGTACTTCCCATCACTTGTAAAACGCTACGAATTAATTCCAACACCTAATATGTAGAAGTTAATCATGTTAAAATATTAGTGATGTACTTAAATATAATACACACATAGGCAATATTGCATATATGTACTATAATGTGTGAATATACATACGTTGCAGATAGAAGTTATCAATGCTAAGCTGTTTATGCATTCTCTGTGTTTAAATGTGCAATAAAATTGTATACATATATAAAATATATATATATATAATGCGTATATATATATATATACATAAAATGAGAATTTATCAGAGGTAATTTGATTATTTTTTTTAAGATGTTACGTCTGATCGTCTGCGTTTGATTGTCGTTAACTTTGATTTATGTTCGTTGTATGTATATTCTGATATTGAAAATATAATATATATATCACTAATATTTGATCATAAAAAAACATATCTCTTTTTATTAAACGTAGAAAAAAGAGGACATCAGTACATCTTTTTGTTACACAACAAGAGATAACAAAAAGAGATGAAGTAGCTATACACATATGTGAATATGAATTAATATTTTATAATGTACACATCATAATGCATATAAAATATAATTCTAATATTCACTAATGTGTCTATATTATATCGGCATGAAAAGCTAAGTATGAGTAACTTCTATCTCTTTTTATTATGGGCCTTCTACAATAACACATTAGTTACAAGTCAGAAGCTAAAAATTGATCAATCACAGCCAATTTTTAGCGTTTGACTTATTTATGGCTAATTTATTTATGGCTTATAATTATAAAAGGCCCATTAAACATAATAAAAAGAGACGGAATAGTTACATATGTATGTGCAATGTATTTACGTATTGACAATACATGTTACATCCTAAGTTAAAACGACATTTATAAAGGGAATAAAGGAAAAAGTGCTATTACATTACACGTGTATACATGTATTTCAAATACATGGTTGCATCCGAAAATATATCTAAGTCACAGTCAGAGTGTTCATTTAGTAAAAATATACTTATTGTAACTTGCTGTTAGTCAACGTACATTGACCTGTAAGTGTATATATTTGCTAAAACACTTTGAATATGATATACTTACATACATTTCATAAACGTACAGTATCGTACAAAAATTATACATGTGACTATTGACTGTGTAATGTATATATATATATATATATATACATATATATATATATATACATATATGTATAACATATATATTATATAGGATGTCCAAAAAGACTCCAGATTTAGGAGCTGAATATAAAGGTGACTATAACTAATCGTAAAGGAATGTGAACTTGTATCGGCATGCATAGTACGCTAAAATATAATGCGTTGCCCTATGATTCACGTTCTACGATTCAATTACGACCATCCTTGTGCTAAGGCTATTACATAACGTTTTTAGAAAAAACGCTTCAGACAAAAGTTGTAAGGATTTCAAAGAAGCTATTTAATGATATTCAGTTTTTTTCCTTCATTAGTTTCTTTGTTTCGATTATGTCAAGCAATTAGCTTTTGATTCCATCATGACAATGCATCTACTTGCATTTCTTTAATTGCAGACGCAAAATTCTATAAATTGGTTCCGTAATTGTATTTCACCAAATTTAATAATCGAAATGCTTCTGTCAATAAATTAAAAATAGTCAGTTCACTATAAACGCCTCTGACATTTGTCTATAACTAGCCAAAATATGATTTATGGCTGTGGCATTTTGTTATAGCTAGCCAGCTCACGATTAACGCCTCTGACATTTGTCTATAACTAGCCAAAATATGATTTATGGCTGTGACATTTTGTTATAGCTAGCCAGCTCACGATTAACGCCTCTGGCAATAAATTAAAAATAGTCAGCCCACGATGAACGCCTCTGACATTTGTCTATAACTAGCCAAAATATGATTTATGACTGTGATATTTTATTATAACTAGCCAGCTCACGATGAACGCCTCTGACATTGGATCATAATTAGGCAAAGCGCAATTTATTGTTATAACAATAAATTTAATCACTTGTATGATAAATAAAAGTGATATTTTCACGAATAACATGAAGATGCTAACCTTTCTCATTCTGGCTTTATAGGGTGCCAACAAGAAACACACATCACAATAATCAATTTTGGCCTTCTAGAGCGCCTTCCAACAAGAGACACAGTGCAATACGATGCATCATTACAATCTTGTTCGATAATACAAGGATGAGATATTGTACTGTATTGTACTGAGTCGCTTGTTATAAAGCACCCATAACCTTGTCTTATCAAAGGCAGACAATATTCTGCTATTACATTTTTTCTATTTTGTGGACAAAAAATACTATATAAATATATATATATATATATATATATATATATACATTCATATACACACATATACACACATATATACATACCATACACATACGCACACACACATATATATATATATATATTTATGGTTGTGTGTAGAACACTACTACACTACACTACATTGACAGTACTGTTGTATGGCAATGATATTGTGAACGCGGGCCATACTGGTTACAGCTGATTGACTACGTCGTATAACGCCGTTGTTTTCTACACATACAGCGTCACGTAAAATGATATATGTATGCATATATATATATGTATATATATATATATATATATATATATATATAAAATACACATACATAAAAAAAATTGTTATTTATCACTCTAAGAAAAAAGATACATAATCGATATCATGATCACATTATCTTTTCCTTAGCGACTAATTAAGAAAAGGCGTTCACCGTATCTAAATCCACGTTATAAAAAGACTCTCTATTATCTTTGAAGTTCTATTATTGATACGTCATTTAAATGTATTCTCCAGGTTTATTCCACTAAACAAAAATACAAATAGACCAGATGTATGATGAAGTAAAGTAAAATTTTATATTACATTCTGTGGCACAAAAATGTGATCAGTAACTCTTTGAAACTGAATGTACAGGGTGGGCCATCTATTGGTACGTTTTTGAATTTCGTCGTATGGCAACACCGAACGAGCTACAGACCCGAAATTTTGACAGTTTATTAGTCATACCGTCCGCGGCACGAAACAACATGTTTTCTCTTGAAGAGCGTTTTGAAATTTTAAAAACTTATTTTCAAAGTCAGTGCTGTGTCGCCGAAACTGTACGAATTTTGAAAAGAAATATGGGTCGTGATAGAGCACCCACCGAAGGAGCTATACGCAAATTGGTGAGGAAAGTTCGTGAGAAAGGGATGTTAGTGGATGACATTATATTACGACTGTTTTGAGTGAAATTGGCGCCGAGGTAGTCCAAAATGTCATTAATAATTGGGGTGACCGAATGGCATACTGTAAGGCCAGTAGAGGGAGCCACATGAACGAAATCGTTTTTCATTCTTGACGCGGATACTTTTAGCTTCACAACAAAAAAAAATTAATAAAAAATATCAATGTATGCTCATTTGATCGCATTTTTAAAAACGTACCAATAGATGGCCCACCCTGTATCATAATAATAATAAAGTAATATTTTAAAAGTACATTACATTTAGTAAAATGCATTAAGTTATTAATATGATGTTCAATCACCATTATTAAGAAAATACAATATTATGTAGGAAGGAAAATATTTTCATGACAATTTGCTGGAAGATATGGTCGCAGCATGTTTCTTATACTGTGCACTCTTGAGATACACGTCCACGCGTGAGCGGTTCGGCCGTCAAGCGTCGAGCGATTGTGAAGGAAAAGTAGGCAGCATTTCAGAAATCGGCTCGAAATGCGCAACTAATTTCGAGCACATTGAAGTACACGTATATAATTTTTGAAATTTTATAAAAAGTATATTTGGAGTAATATGTTTATTAATAAAATTTAATAAATAAAATGTTATTTATTAAATAAAAATTAAAAAAGAAAAAAGCAGAATCGAACAAGATCTCCAATATTCTGATCTTGCACCCAACGCCCGAGACCACGCTGAGTTCTTGCAGATCATCTCGACGAACGCAGTACATATAGTGCACGGAAAGTCGTAAATTATTGTATAGCTCATCAATGTTTACGTTTTGAAATCATTTTTGCATTTGCATTTTTGCTACGTTAATGAGAAAGATATATGATTAATATAATTTAATAAAAAGAAAATGAAAGAATTTTAATTCGACAAAAATTGGAGATTTTCACATCTGCTGGAGTATTGAATATTAGTCCAAGAAACCGAAGTCTGTCGAAAAAAAAACGGAGAACTGGCAACCGTGTTCGTGATTTAAAATTCTTTCAATTTTTGTTATTTCGATAGAGCGAGACAGAGAAAAAACAAATGGATAGAAGCTCCGATTGTAATCAGTGAGTCTCCGCGCGGACACGCCGAACTGGGCCCGCTAGCAAAACAATGAGTCATCTGTCTCTGTCCTTCTCTCTGTGGTCGCTTGTTTCTAGCGACCGAAAATATTTTCTCGACGATCTCGACCGCTTGGCGTGTATCATAAGGAGGAAAGAGACATTCTAGACAATACTTAATTTTTATTAAATTATATTAATCCTTTGCCCTACGATTTAAGTTACGATGGCGCGTGCCATAATTAACAGCCTGGAACATATTGTTTATGTTTGGCTCGATTTCTTTACCACGAGTCTCACATGATATTAGTGAAAGAGTTAATCATATACCTTTCTCATTAATATATAATAGCAAAAATGATTTCAAAACGTGATAGTTAACGAGATATAGTTTACGATTTTCCGTGTATTTTATGTACCACGTTCATAGAGGCGGTTTGTAAAAACTCAGCGTGGTCTCGGGCGATAGGTGCGAGATCAAAATGTTGAGGATCCTATGTTCAATCCTGCTTTTTCCTTTTTTTCTTAATTTTTTTTTTAAACAAATAACGTTATTAATGACAACATATTACTCCAAATATATTTTTATAAAATTATAGAAATTATATGTGTACTTTAGTGTGCTCAGAACTAGTTACACATTTCGAGCCAATTTCTGAGGTGCTGCCTATTTTTCCTTTACAACCGCTCAACAGTCGACGGCTGAACCGCTGGATCGCGTGCGGACATGCATCTCAGGAGCGTCACAGTATAAGAAACATGCTGCTATCATACCTTCCAACATGAAAATTATCATGACAATATTTTAGCATGAAAATTATTATAAAAATATTTTCCTTCTTACATAATTGTTATTTTCTTAATAATAGTGATTGAACATCATATTAATAAGTATATACATTTTACTAAATATTACGGAAATGTACTTTTAAAATATTTACTTTATTATTTTTATACATTACATTGATACATTCGGTTTTCTTTCAAAGAGCTACTGACGCTTATGTGCCACAAAATGTAATATCTTTTAATATAGAATACTGATAATATCAATTTAAGACTAATAAGAGTCGATACAGAACGAGATGCGTAATTTTAAACTGGAATGATTCAACTTCAATAACTCCGTAACTCCGTTCAACATGTGAATAAAGAAGGCATGTTGAATAAAGAAGACATCACAGAAGACTAATGAAAGTAAAGGATTGATAATTTGCTAGAAAATACGAAGCATATTTCTTAGTGCAACGCTCCTGAGATACACATCCGCGCGCGATCCGGTGCAGCTCAGCCGTCGAGCATTGAGCGTCGGCGGCGGGGGGAAAGAAGGCGATGCTTCAAAAGTCGACCCAAAATTTAACATATATTCCAATAATTATAGGAAGAATACCGAATCACTTTAATAGATAAATAAAAAATTATATGTATGTTGCATATAAAGGCACATATAAAGGCTTTTTGATTTGTTAATTATAAAATTATATTGACATCATCCTTATAATTATATTAATCATCCTTATAATTATATTAATCGCACTGTTGCGATTTGATTATCAAAATTTTCTTCCGGATGATAATTATAAAAAAAATATTTCACAGAAAGTACTGATCGACGTAACATTATTACAGAAACATGATTTTTTTTGGATTTTTTCTAAAGGTAAATTAAAACGTTTAGAAATACACATATAATTTTAATAATTAAATAAAAATATATTTAGCCTGTTATATATGTTTTTTAACAATGTCACTTACTTAAAAAAAAAAAAATTATGAAAAAAGAAAAAAGGAATTGATCATGAGATCTCTAACATTCAGATCTCGCATCTTACGCGTGAGACCACGTTGATGTCTTGCAATCATTTCTATGAACGCGGTATATAAGTCTCATGGAAAATCATAGAAATATCAATATCCCATAAATTATCGTGTTTTGAAATTATTTTTGCTATTATACATAAATTGGAAGGATATAGGATTAGCATAATTTATTAAAACTTATATGTTATCTATAATATTCCTTCTGTTCTTAATTATACACATTGAGCGGCCGAAATTTTCCAGAAAGCATTTTCGGTCGCTAGAAACAAGCGACCGTAGAGAGATGGGTTTGTGGGAGAGGAGAGGAGAGGAGAGGAGAGGAGAGGAGAGGAGAGGAGAGGAAAGGAGAAGAGAGGAGAGGTGGGAAGGGGAGGGGAGGGGAGGGGTAAGGAGAGGAGAGGAGAGGAGATGAGAGGAGAAGAGTGGAGAGGAAAGAGAGAGTAGAGGAGGGGGAGAGGGAGGGGGAGAGGGAGGGGGAGGGAGGGAGAGAGAGAGACTCTGAAGGATAGACTCGCTGTTTCGTTCGACGAGCCCAGTTCGGCATGCGGAGTCTCATCGATTACAATCGGAGTTTCCATCCTTTTTTGTTTTTTCTCTGTCTCACTCTGTCGTACTTCTGTTTCAATAATTCGTTCTACAATTCAAGAATGTGATTTCTATCGATTCTGGCATCATCGTCGATGCAGCAAGGACGCACGATTCCTTCTCTAAGCAACGATCCTGATATATATTTCTATATATACAAAAATATATTATTATGGCGTTTCCGGCTGATAATATATTGCTGGTTTATTTACAATGGTTCAATCCATTTCTATAGTTGAATAGTAATACTACTTCGTTTGCGCGCGACCGATAGGAGGAATGGCGCTTCTTACTAAGACTCGACATCCGAATCGAGTCAAAAATGTGCTGTATACAATAATTTTAGACCTTGCATAAGTAGCTGGCGATTTACAGAAAACCTCAAAGAACAATACTATGCTTGCAGAAACGAGTTACGAGCTTTAGTATAAGAGCAAAGTGTATTCGAAAATTTCATTTATATGCTACGTCTGCTACGAGATTGCCGCTTGTCGTTCCGACATCCGAGCAGAAAGAAAGCTCAACCGAAACATACATCGCGTTCCGAACCTTGATATATGCATGTGTAAATAATTCAGTAAATAAAGTTTAGACATGTGTTGTATATATGACACGCACACACGTGCGCGCGCGCGCGCATACGCATACATACGCACACGCGTGTGTATTTATGCTATTATATATATATATATATATATATATATATACACATACATACATACATACATACATACATACATACATACATACATATATATATATATGTTATTTTGTATATATGCATCAATAATTTACTAAATAAAATGTATGTAAAAGACAGAACAGTATAATTAAAATAATTATCTTCATTTGTATTCATATGTAAATAATATGGTATGTTTCTTGTTTAGGAAGAAATTATTTCAACAAAATTGAAATAACTAATATCATATTTATTTTATTATTTTTCCTCTCAAAAGAAAAAACTTTGACCAGGGCACGTTTTGATTGATGGGCCTGAGTAGGTCGATAATTCAGATCATTTCTATGGTTCAGCGACGCACTTTTCATGACAGCGCTGCTGTCGGAATATCGTGGAACTAAAATACTGCTTAGTTTCATGGCTTCACGTCAATTTCACTCGTAATATACAAACGAAATTTTTGGATGCACCTTTCTCTTAAACTAAAACTCCTACGCGTTTCTAAAAGCATGGGATTGTTCGTTTAGGTTTTCTACAATACGCTAGCTACTTTTCATGAACGTGCAAGATCTGAAACTCTTATATGCAACATATATTGTGATGTGTTGACTACAGAAGCCGATAACAAAACTGTAAGTCTTTAATTTTTTTTCGTTTTTCATATTCAAATGTAGCTGGCGCTTTGCGTTGTTGTCGATACTTTAATTGTGGAGAAGGATTTTTCAGTCCATAAACACAGTTATGAGAAAGGTGCTTTTAAAATTTAATGATAAAACAGGACACTCCAGCATTCCCTTAACAAGAAGTTTATGAAGGAAATGGCGGTGCTGAAATAGGGGATCGTTCTCACGAATTACATTTTTACAAATCTTGTGGCATGGAAATTTTTTACAAGATCCGACAAGCCTTGCGCTTCCTGGTTGATTGCTTATCACCATGGATTGCGATGAGAGGACGGGAAGATTCCGTACAGCGAGGCGAAACGCTTGATTACGGCGGCTGTATTTGAAAATGATGCTATATGTCAAGAGACGCGAGAAATGGATGTGGCTGTGGAATCTGCTTCTGGACGATGGGCAAGAACGCATGTACATCGAGACATTGCAGTTTACGAAGACATGTGTGGAACCTTTATTTAATTAAGATGTTACTAATACTACGCGATGTGGATAACATGTTAAGAATTGCGCGTTACAAAATCTATTGAAAATATGTAACTAGTGGTTGCAAAAGAATCTTTTTTAAATAAAAGTACGTTAACCTATTTATTACGTATTTCTTTTTTTCTTTCTTTATAGTACGTACATGTATGTATGTATTTATGTATAAATGTATGTATGTATGTATGTATGTATGTTTGAACGTATGTGTGTATAAACGTATGTACAAGCATAGATAAACGTGACAAAGAAAATACGTAGAAAGATGCGATAAAGCGTATAATAACACGTTCGAAATTCTTGGAAAAAGGAGAACAGCTTATCCCCTCTTCGATTTAAAAAGTATCACATACACTACAATTTATGCGATCAGTTTTGCGATACTTGCTTGTACGAATGATTGAAAAAAAATGTACTTCGCCAAAGAGAGTGGCGCATCGTACGACGTTAAGAAAGAATATAACATGTAATTTCAACGTTCTATACAATAAATAATGTTTTTTCAACGTTATATACATACGCAGCATGTAGCGTCGCGCGGTGAGCTTACTGAGATGTTACGACTTGAATACGGGCTACAAATTTTTGGAAATTGGATTCAACGTTGGTCCGCCGAGTTGTGTGGAGATCGCCCTGAGAGATCATCATGAACATGAATTGTCATTGTCTCGCGACACCTCTACGAACGATGAAATATTTATAAGATGCTTCGAAACAAGGACAATTTCATAAGCGTTGGACCGCTAACGGTTAGAGTTTGCACGCTGAACGATACGTTCGTACGTTTCGATTCTTCGTTCGTACGCATAATAATGACCGAAACGACGCTACGCCGTTGAATTTGATACGGGTATATCTATGCAACATTCGAACGATTAGTCCGACTCGTCGATACAATGTCAAGTATACGCGATTCTCCAATATCGCATCCAAGAACGATATATGAGATAGCGACATCTTTAATAGACATCAGCTCGTCGATTGCGAGCTATTAATTTTAGTTTTTTAATACGTACTAAAAATCAGTGTAATATGATGTGAATAAAAAAAATTCGTTCGCTTTACTATAAGTATATATGTATTTTATTTTACTACCCATCCATCATATCCTTTGTTTCGACGCGCTAGTAAAAAAGAACAACGAAAAAAGACAACATTTTGTGAAAACTAAGTCATAAAATAAGAGGAAGGAAAAAAAGGAGATCATACTTGTACTCTATCGCGCTTCTTCTTTTTCTAACATAACCCTTGTTACCTACGTATTTTTACAGTGTCTAGAGTTCTATAGTTCTATAGGCTGCAAAACATTTATTTACGATCTTAAATATTTCATTTCTTTCATAAGTGTTTCCTGTGCAACGCAAAGGAAAACGTATCCTAGTATCCTCAGCATTGCTACGGGTGCTTCTCAGCGTTAGTCTTTGCCGAGTCTTATCTACGTGCGCAACACCAGTATAACACAATTTGAGTGGACGCTATCGATTGAACGTATGTAGAATTTGATTGGTTTTGTTATAGAGGTCTAATAATCTCAATCCCTCGCGAATCACGATCTCGCATAAAAAGTAGTCACAGTAGTGTCATTGCGCGTGGCTTAGTGCCGATTCTGTCTGCGTGCGCGAGTATAATATTTATATTTATGAAGAGCAGTGTATTACAGTATATTAAAAGTGATTCTTTTTAATTTATAAATTGCAAAAATATTCCGTCATTTAGCATAATTTACATGATTAAGTAATAATTTGTATGTGACCAAAAAAAGAAAAAGACATGGAAAACCACGAGCCTCCGTGTGAAAAAATAAAATTGATTGAGAAAAAAGAGGACGTCCCCGTCGAAGAGGACGTCCACATGGAAGAGAACATCGTCCTCTAGAGGATGAGGACTCTGTCATCATCATCAATGATGGGGAGGAGGAGAAGGCGGAGGAAGAAGATGTGGTGTACATGGGCATTGATCAGCCCGTACATCTCAACAACGTTGATGCAGATGAATGCATCGAATTTATGATGTAGCTCTTCCACCTGCACGAAGTAGAACTTCTTCACATTCTCGCGGAGACGAAGGAGAAGGAGGAAGAGGAAGCTGAGGAATAAGCGAGGAGGAAGTAATATTTATTTTTATAATTTATTATAATTATTTTTTAGGCGCATCTATATTCCTCGCGCTCCGTTTTCCCACACCTACGAGTGTCTCCCGCGTCCCGCGCTCCCTTCAGAGGACCTGAATTAAAACCGATTCTACCTTACTACTAACAAGCAAAAACGTTATGTGTTCTTATATCGTTTATACTACAATTTCTAAATTATGAATTATTAGAGGACATGCTCGGAGGATTCGCTTTGAGTCTCATATGGCATACTGTAACAGATTGAAATGGAGTAATGAGACGAGAATTGGACACGCAAGTGGATTAATTCACACGAACAATTTTTATTTCACTTTACAACTATGAATACAAATATAACACAGACAGTCGTAATAAAATTAATTTTACAGATTAATTGAATTTTTCGTCTAGAGTCAGCAACTCCGCAAAAATTTTACACTTTAGCGCGTAACTCTGAATTTCGCGAAAATCTCCTAATGGCATATACTACAACGCAAGATGTTCGTAGTGAAAATTTTTTATATTTTAATTATGTAACAATTGGAAAAATAAACGTTTCGACCTTAAATTAAGTCATCTTCAGTATTATGAAATTACAAACTCTGAATAACGCATATAATACAATATCGCGAATGATATAAAGAGTTTAAAATGCCGAGTTATAAATTGTAAGAAAAATTTTTCAAATGTTCACAACAAGTAATCTTTACTGAGTTAAATCTTCAAAGAGGTAGTCGAAAATAATGTCGTATATAATCTTGTTAAACTGTTTATTGTCAAATTTCAGTCAATTAATCCTATCGCTAGTCCTCTTTGGTTATACACATATAACACATATAATTTCCAGATTCTATGTGCAATAATTTTTATGAGTCCTATCAAAATGTGAAATTGTGTTAATGAATAGAATATCAGAGACTGTATGTTGTCTGAATTTCGCGTTTTCAGATTTTGCGAATTTAAGCGGCAAGAATTCAAGCCCGAGCATGAGCGAACACGAAGAAAAGCACACCGATTATAGAACTCACGCTGATAACTTTCTCGAAAAAGAGCCCAGAGAGGCTGTCTCTTCTTTTTTTATACCGTGTACTTCTGGACCGTGTACTTTTCTACCGTGTACTTGTTCTAAAAAATGCGAGATTTGATTTGAAGCCACAAAAGGAACAATCCAGAAGTATCTCAATTTTATTTTTAAAATTTAGTTTAAATAATCGGTTATAGTGTGCGTACTCAATTGCCTTCTATTAAGGCGCCTCTCGCGATTGGTGACTTTTGTGAAAAGTGCGACGCGTAAAGCATGGTTCCCGTTGGTTGCGACGCCTCGCGATAATTTGCATCACGCGTGACGTTATCGCGCGCAAAGCGCCATGCAACTTTGATCTCAATACCAATTATTGTCGCAATCGGGAATTAAGCTACGCCTCGCTCCAAATCACCAAACATTCCGCCCACCTCGTAGGTGAACCAACGAGCAACGTTACGATTGTAGGTAAGAAAGGTACATGTCGCGTATTATTCATTTACGACCGGCACGGTGCTACAAACCGATTGTTTATCTCTCGTGATTATGGAGCATTCGCGCGATGAAAGTAATTATGGAGTATTGTGATCTATATGAGTGAAAATTATGGGGGGGAGTGCGACAACTTTGATCGACAAGTTATTTGTAAATTCTACATCTACGAACGAATAAAATAAGAATCGAATATCACAAAGACATAAGTAGACGAAAGAAGCAATTACATCGCACGCACGTTTTATAAGGAAAGTATTAATATAATTTTTTTTCTCTCTCGAGCTTTTTTGACGTCAATGTGTCTTGTTGAAGTGAGTAATCGCGAATAGTACCATTAGAGCTACAGAAATTGCTATTCTATTGGGAGTATAAATTAGTTCAGTCCGTTTTTTTGTGTTCAAAATTTCAAAACAAATGAATGAACAGATTAATTAAAGTATTGCTGGCTACTACTTTTTCCCATCTCTTAGGCAATTTTCGAATTCCATCTCGAAAAAATGACTCGTCTTTGAAGGCGATCCAATTTTGGAGCCAATTTTCGATTTCTGCGGAAGAAGTGAACCGGTGACTTGCCAAATTCTTCGGAACAACCAGTAATCAGAAAGAGCAATGTCCGGAGAATACGGCGGGTACGGTAAAACATCTCATTTGAGCGTTTCCAAATATTTTTTTACGACTTTTGCGACATGAGGCCGAGCGTTGTCATGAAGAAAAATAACTTTATCATGTTTTGCTCGTATTCCGGCTGTTTTTCTCGCAATGCAAATGAAAATTGGCTCAAATGAATCAATTGTAGCCGATACCGATCGTTCGTAATGGAATCGCCAGGTTTCAGCAGCTCATAGTAAACAACACCCTTTTGGTCTCGTAAGATACAGAGCATAATCTTCGAACCATGAATGTTCTTTGCTATTGATGTTGATGTCGATGACAACGATTGACCGGGCTTAGCGTAGTATTTTTCTTCTTGGAGTTGTCGAATATCCACTTCTCATCTCCAGTCACAATCCGATGCAAAAAACCTTGTTTTTGAATCAGCTGTTCGCAAGTGAAAAATCGCCTTTCAACGTCTCTCGGTTTCAGTTCATAAGGCAATTTCCTTGTTTTTGAATTATTCCCATGGCTCTCAATCGTGCAGAAACGGCTTGTTGAGTTACTCCCAATGATTCTGCAAGCTCCTCTTGCATTTGACTCTGATCTTCTTCGAGTAATGCCTCTAATTCTTTGTCTTCGAATTTTTTTGGCTGTCCAGAGAGAGGCTTGTCTTCAACGCTAAAATCTCCATCCTTGAAACGTCGAAACCATTCCCTACATGATTTATCAGTTGGAGCAGTGTCACCATAAACTTCGACAAGCATTCGATGGGCTTCAGTTGCACTTTTCTTCTAATTAAAGTAGAAAATTAGAACCTCCCGCAAATGCTGCTTGGTTAACACAAAATTCGACATTTCAAACATAGTAAAAATCAAGGTTTTTGTATGAAACTCAAAGCTATATAAACTGAATATTATTAGCAGATGTCTAACCTCTCTGAAAACGCTAAAATCAGCTGTCACTATGAACCATTCACAACAGCCGGAGCCATCTTTTGGACCGAACTAATTTGTACTCCCAATAATATAATGCATGCCTCTTTGTCAAGACACGATGTTATACCATTATAATGATTATAATGAGCTATTTGTGATTATAAGCTCAATATTAGAACATTTTAATGAACATATAAGGAAAATAGATTTATAGATACAAGTTTGCTAAAGAGAAAGTTTTGTGCTAAAAAATTATTTAAAATGGTACTAATATGGTATGTATTAGAGTGCGTCAAGGAAGCTTGCGAGAAATATATGTTAAGTTAGATATGACAAAAGATGTGATGTATAATATGATGCAAAGAGCTCATGAGGTGTATGAACTCTTCTAAGGCGCGGAGGTTAACTTATCCTGTGTTAGCAGCGGCTCGTGGTCTGAAAACAGGACAATCTTCACCAATGGTCTCGTAAACTCGGAGGAAACCGTCTTCACAGTGACGACGCGCACGTGTCCGTCCTGACCAAGATGAAAAGCCGTAATGCGTGCAAGTGACCACTTGGACAGTGTGACCTCATTTCGGAGACACAGCTGCACAACTCAAGGCTCTGAACTGCCCTGTTGCCATTTGGTCGACCAGGCCAGGGATGTACTCTTTGATCCAACGCTCCCAGAAGTGGCTTCTCTTCTGTTAGATATGTTGCCAGCGTGCTCAACACCTGACTCGTCCATCCATAATTCAGGAACTGCCAGGAGAGGCGATCCAACGAGGAAATGCCCTGGCGTTAATGCTGCCAGGTCATCGAGATCATTGGTCGCAGTGGCCGAGAGTTGAGGCATGCTTTCACCTGAATGAGAAATGTTGTCATTTCCTCATAAGTAAGGATGGTATCTCCGATGACACGCCTCAAATGTTTGACTGTATTGACGGCTGCCTCCCATAATCCTCCAAAGTGTAGTACCGCAGATGGATTGGATCGCCAGCGAACCTATTTCTCTGCCAGAACCCGTCTAATGTGTCAGTAGTGCCACTGAAACTCCTAAGAGCAAAGTCGACACCAACAAAGTGCCACAATCTTAATAGATTGTTTGATATACGCCTCGTCGAGATATGAATCGACGAAAAGCGGCCAGGAATGCATCTGTTGTGTAATCAGACACAACCTCGAAATGCACAGCTCTGGTGCTGAGGCACACGAAAACAACTATGTAAGCGTTACGTGCCTTGTGACCTCGACCAGAAGAAGTAGCATCACAAGTCCAGCGTAGTCCACTCCAGTGAAAACGGCCTTCATGGTGTTACGCGAAATGGAAGGTCGCTCATGATCTATTGTGGTGTCGCCGCCCGCCTTCGCACACACCGATGACATCGATGTATGTGATTCTTCACCAGCGTCCGTTCATAAGGCATTCAGAATCATTGTCTGAACAGAGCAAGCGTCTGCTGCACACCTCCATGCAGCGTCTTTGAGTGAAAGGATGCCACGATGAGCCTGGTGAGTGTTGACCTCTTTGGTAGAATAATAAGATGTTTCTTGTCATAGGCTAGTAGCGCATGTTTTATTCGTCCTCGCACTCGAAGGACACCTTGCTAATCCACGAAAGGGCTTAATCAGAAAGTACTTTTGTTATTCAGAAATTTGTCCTTTAACAGAGCCTGTATTTCAATTTTGTAGGCAGCTTCCTGCACTATTCGGATCCATGTCAAGAGTACAAGGTCCACCCCCTCTATAGTTAATATTCCTGGATCCACTGTTGTCTCGCCTCGAATACCAGGTCGTGAATGTCACCAATGACGACACCAAACCGTTACTCGCAGGAATTTCTGCAATAACGAATACCATGTCAAGAGGTCCACTTCCTTGTCCGGCAGACAGACAGCCATGACATGGATCTTGCTCCTTTGTTCTGTCACGATCAAGCAAGGATACGTCCAACTACTGAGACGGATCGTTAGACAGCCATGAGGGCCCCTGCCATCAGGTCATGTTATGCAAGGTCGCCTGGAGAGCAGCCCATGTGATGCACAATTTGTTGGATTTTCCCGGCCTGCGACATGATGCCATCGTGCTTCCGGGCTGATGTATCTCCGTCACTTGATTGACCACGAACGTCTCTCACCGTGAAGGATGACCTCGAATTCATTCTAATGCCATCGTGGAGTCTGTCCACATGTGCATAGGCTTTTCAGACATGCGCAAAACTTCGCACGTGTGGATCATTAGCCGCGTGAGAAGGGAGACGGCGCAAAGTTCCAGCCGAAGTAACGACACCTGTTTCAATGGAGCCATCTTTGTCTTTGCGATTATTAATCTCGTATGCCACTCATTATGTTCCCTTTTTCGCTGTTCTTTCCTTTTCGGAAGCATCCGCGAATTCATAGATCTCCATGACGTCGTCCCAATAGTCATCAGCCAGTGAGGCACTTTAGTATCTGCTACGCGGGGAAGGTCATGTCCCTCTCTGCTGGTTTTATTTATTTATTTATTTATACCTGTGTATACTTTTTTGTATAGCTCTTTCTTTTTTTGCCTAGCTATGCTATTTTATTTTCTTCTCCGCTTCTATTTTCTTTCTCTTTTCTTTTTTCTTTTACCTTTATTTCTTTTTTCTTTTTATACTGTTTTATTTTTTCTTTTTCTGTTGTGGGGCCCTGACTGTCCGAGTGTGAATGCCGCGAAGAACAATATTATTTTTTATGCGAGTATGCGTGTGCGTGATTTTTATATATTTTCTTTTTATTTATTTACTTTTTTTTTACACATGTATAATTTATTGCCGCGCGCGCTCCCCCGGAACTTTTATTATTTGACGACATTTCTGTGATATTCCGGGGGAGCCCATTGACTGTGATTACGCATCTCCCCAGCATGCGTGCTGGGGAGATAAGACCATTGTGATATTTTTCTGCTCAGGCTGGGGGGCTTGCCCCCCAGCCTCTTAATTTTAAGTGCCTATGCGGGGGGGGCTTTGTCCCCCGCAAATAAATATATATATATTTAGCGCGCGGCTTAGCCGCTTTTATTTATTGTATTACCCCAGAGGGGAATTGTCCCTCTGGGGAAGATGTTTGGGAAAATAAAGTGAGCTAATCTGTTCTTATCAGCTTAATATCTGATACAGTCCCCATAGGGGGCTCAGTATATTAATCTATTTTTTGGGACCAGGCGGGTGCTCGGAGCTTGCTCCGACCTTGCCACGGGTCGACCCTGCATTGCATTGCAGCAGGGTACGGCCCAGCAGTGTAAATTAAGTAAATTTTTATTGTATTTACCTGCCTGGTCTCAAGAAATGGATGCGATAGTGGTGAAGTGCGCGAAATTGTGAGAAAGTGACTTTGTGGACATCCCGGACTTTGGCGCGATACTGAGCCCCCTGCGTCGTCGGCGGCCCGTCGAGGTAAGTTCCATGCGATAGAGCGAGATTTCAGCTTTAATTTCATATATAATAAGTACAAGTTTTAATTTATAATACTCGTATAACAGCTGAACGCATGGAACATGACGGCCGCCGCGGCGCAACACATGCGCGCGGTACCTGACGCATCCGCCGCTGACAGCCTCAATGCAGCGTAACTCGCTGCTAACTTGTTGTTTACTTATCTATTTATTTATTTATTTATTTATTCGTTATTTAATTTATTCTTCTTATATATTGTTACGCCGACTACCAGCATCTCTCACCGGTGCACAACGGATACATCGTGCACCGGCGCATACGGGCTGTCACGGCGGCTGCATGCGCGATCTAGCTCGGAGTTTTTAACTAAATTATTTATTTATTAACTTTTTATTTATTTATTTATTCATATCGAGTGTGAGTGTTCGCGTTTTGCCGAGAAGCGATTTTCGTTTAGTGATACGCGTCGCGTTCATTTTCTAGGTGTGCAGTGTACGTGGCTGTCGAATATTCTAGAAGATTCTGTTTGCTCGAAGTTTGAATGTTAAATAAATAACGTTACGGTTCATAAAACCATAGTCATCGGGAGTGCGTTCCAAAAGTTATCAAGTTCGGAACGTTCGCAAAACCACTCCCGGTGACCTGCGTTCTGAAAACCAGGCAGCCACGTACAAGAAACACGATTGGTTAGTACACTGTCGCGAGTGCGAATAACTTAACATCACTGGAAATTACACTGTATTCGCCCAGTGGATCTGTTATCGCGAGTGCACTTGGCTTTTAAGTAAATTTATTAATTTTTTCTCTTTTTTATATATTTTTGTTATTTTATTTTCTATTTTTATCTTTATTTTTATTTTTCTTTTTTTCGAGTAATATCACTAGAGTGCACTCGCCATGGCGGATCCACAAGTACACTATATAGACTACCCGCTGCCCCCTAGAGTAAAATGTATAAAATGTTTCGGTGCTGAGGGGGCAGGAAAAGTCAAGGGCGAATACAGCGACCCGCCGCATCTAGCAAAACATTTGAAAAAGTGCCACCCGGGAGACACATTGAATTACAAATGCTCAATCTGTGATCTAAGGGGGACCGGTAAATACCCCCTTAGAGATATAAAGGCACATTACGCCGAGTGCCATGCGTCTCCCGCGGTGGATGCGGCGGGTCCAAGCGCTCGCGGCAGCCTCGGCGAGTGCAGTGGTGCGGGTCAACCGACAGCCAGCCGCGCGGCTAAAGCGACCACGCGATTGGCGGAGACGGTTGGGGGTGCGGATAAGCGCCGTGCCGTGGGATCGCGGCAACTCACGCTGCCGTTCGCAACCACCCCATCGCCATCGACAGCAGCCGGTGAGGCAGGGGCCCCAACAAGCGAGTCAGCGACACCGACGAGCAGGTCCCCCTCATATGCGGCAGTCACTGCGGGCCCATCGATAAGGAGCACGACAACTTCCACCACAGCCCGCAGTAAGACTGCCGCGAAAAGCGCCGCGCCCAACATCACGACGACGACAGCCAGGAGATCCGGCGAGGCCGCCGCAACGAGGAAGCCGCCTACGACCGCCACGGTGAGTAAACCACGCGTGTTGTCGGTAGAAACGGTTAGGTTGCCTGTCGGCGACATCCATCGAGCAGGCGTGCAAAACGCGGCCAAACCGGCGCGCGCTCCCTCTCGCCCCCCGCAGAGAACATCACCGGAAGCGGGGGGTCCAAGAACATCGGGCGCAAAGGAGAGATGCGGAGAGGGAGCATACAGGAAGTTGCCCGCAAGTACCAATTCAACATCAGCCAGGACGAGGCGGGCAACTAGCGTGCCGGTTGAGAAGAGCGAAGGCACGGCAAGACGGGAGCGCGTCTCCCCACACCCTCCTCCCAAAGGGATAGATATCCTCATATCGTCGACATCGGAGGAGGAGGGCACGCCATACCAGCCCGGCGGCGTGGGGAGACTGAGGCTGAGGAGAAAGAAGGTGACCGGACCACCCCCAAAAACTACACCTGAGGAGGGGGTGGTCACAAGAGCCAGGCGGTCTACCAGCGCTCCCGTTGAGAAGAGTGCCTTGAATGCACGCCTGACGGCTCTGGACCGGCCATCGTCCAGAGCGACGGGCAACCCGACGTCGCAAAACGCAGGGGGCCGCTACATCAACAGAGGCCAATCGGAGAGGACGCCCCCTGCGAGGCTCCCCAGCCTGTCCCCGACCATCAGGGGCAGTCCATCGGGGAGCCTGGGCGAGACACGGACATCCGTCTCGCCCGCGACGTCGCTACCGGCAACACTCACCACTTGCACGGTGACGACGACCACCTGTGGAAGCCCCATTACATCCACGGGCTTCACAGGTGGCGTGGGGAGGCTGACGACACCTCCGAGCCTCCCCCAAACGAGTATCCTCCCGACCATCGGGGAGGAAGAAACGTCACCGTGCGTGGCGGTCGCCACACCACCAATCAGAGGCGGCAGGAGTACGTCCCCGCTCATCCCACCAGGGCCATCGACACCGGAGCCTGAGCGGGGACCAGAGGAGCGGCGGCTGGAAGGCGCGGCGCAACCACCAACCACGCCAGTCGTCGAGGGGGACCAACAGTGGGGTGGTCAGTGGACGGTGAGCGTGAGGAGAAGAGTGAGGAGACGGCAACTACCCGATACATCCCCCTCCAATTCCGAGTCCCCGCCAACCGCTGGACCATCGCGTTCGCCGCGCTTAGCCCCACTATCTGCGCTGATAGCGGCGTCGACGAACCGCCATGAGAATAGCCTGAATCTCAATAACACACATAGTAATATTTGCATAGATCGAACTCCGCCCCGTAACGTTTTGCCGATAGGGGCGGAGCGCCGTCGCGAGACATCGCCGCGGGATCGCGTGGAGGGAGACAGCGGTCATGGTGCTGGAAAGGTGAGTGCCGAACACCCGAATGCTCCCGTAAATGTCCGTGGTGTGATGTCTCGAGGGAGAGCAACCGCGTCATCCATCGTGCCACCGCGAGCCGACCGTGGGGAGGGCGGTCGGCAGCATCATGGTCGGCGGCGTCTGGACGCTCCGGTCGGTCAGCCGTCGCGGGATCACCCGGCGCCTGCGGCTGTCGCGAGGCAGCGTAGGCGTGAGCGGGGGACCGCCCGCGACGCGTTGCTCGATCGGGCCAAGGACGTCGCTTCGATTGCGGATCTGGAGGCGTTCGCGGCTTCGGTCGCGGCGTTCTTCGGGGAGGATGCATCGGCCACTGGTGCTGCAGCCCGCGCTCGCGATCGCTCGGTACGCTCACGGGAGGCGGGTGCGCGTCGGGGGGTGAGGGGGGGTGAACGTCCGGGGAGAGAGGGCGCCAGTGGGCCGGGGTCAGCGCCGGCTGACCCCGGAGCGTCGGGAGAAGCACGCGGGGACTGGGTGCGCGAGGCCAAACGCTTGCAGGCGCTATACAGGGCGAACCGCCGCAGAGCAGTGCGAGAGGTGCTCCAGGGGCCTGCCGATCAGTGCCAGGTGCCTAAACGTCAGGTCCAGGAGTACTTCGAGCGACTGTACAGCGGCGGGGAAGACCTGGCTGGCGCCGGCGTGGAAGCCGAACGCCCTGACCCCTCGAGTCCGCGCGAGGTGTCCGCGGTCCTGGGTCCGCTCGCGGAGCGAGAGGTGGACCGTCGGCTCCGGCGTATGAACAACTCTGCGCCGGGTCCCGACGGTGTATCCTACCGTGACCTCCGTGGGGCGGACCGGGGAGCGCGGCTCCTCACGGCGCTTTACAACATCTGCCTGCGGCTCGAGGCAGTCCCCGCGTCCTGGAAGACCTCCAACACAGTGTTGATACACAAAAAAGGAGACCGGGGCATGTTGGAGAACTGGCGCCCTCTCGCTCTGGGGGACACCGTCCCCAAACTCTTCGCCGCGCTCTTGGCCGACCGATTGACCGACTGGGCGGTCACTCACGGGAAGCTCTGCTCCGCGCAGAAGGGCTTCCTGCGGGACGAGGGGTGCTACGAGCACAACTTCGTCCTGCAGGAGGTCCTGACGCACGCCAAGCGCACTAAGCGCCAGGCGGTCGTCGCGTGGCTGGATCTGTCCAACGCGTTTGGATCGATCCCGCACGCGACGATCCGCCGCGCGCTTATAAGATCCGCGGTGCCACGGGGTCTCATAGCGATATGGGACTCCATGTACGATGGTTGCACGACGAGGGTGCGAACCGCCGAGGGTCACACAGCACCCATCCCCATCCGGTCGGGCGTCCGCCAGGGTTGTCCGCTAAGCCCAATCGTTTTTAACCTGGCCATTGACTCGGTCGTCCGTGTGGCGGCCGAGGCGGATGACGGGTATTCCCTCCATGGGAATACCTGGTCGGCATTGGCTTACGCGGATGACGTTGCACTACTGGCCCAGACGCCCGAGGGGATGGGGAGGATGCTAGCCTCGGTGGAGGCGGAGGCAGCGTCGGTGGGGTTGCGGTTCAACCCTGCAAAGTGTGCCACCCTGCACATCGGTGCGGGGAATGGCGGCAGGGTCCTACCGACGCCATTCCAAATCCAAGGGGAGACGATCAACCCCCTGGCTCAGGGTGAGTCGTACACCCACCTCGGCGTTCCAACGGGGTTCTCCGTGGATCAGACGCCCTACGCCGCCGTCGGGGACATCGTCTCGGACCTGCGCGCTGTCGACCGCTCACTCCTTGCCCCGTGGCAGAAGATAGAAGCACTGGGGACTTTCATCCTACCCAGGCTAGACTTTCTGCTCCGGGGGGCCAGAGTGTTTAAGGGTCCCCTCACGGCCGTGGACCTCAACATCCGAAGGAGTGTCAAATCCTGGCTCAACCTCCCTCAGCGAGCAAGCGCGGAGGGAGTCTACATGCCGCCCCGCTGGGGGGGATGTGGACTCCTGCCGCTCTCTGACCTCGCCGACGTCCTCACGGTTGCCCACGCGTACCGTATGTTAACGGTGCGCGATGGCGCCGTGAGGGAGTTGGCGTGGGAATCGCTGAGGGGAGTGGTTGGGCGCAGGATCGGCCACGCCCCTGGTTGCGAGGATATCGCCTCCTTCCTATCCGGCTCGCTGGATGGAAGGATGAGGGGCGGAGGGGAGGCTTCGCTCTGGTCGAGTGTGCGGAACGCTGCGCTCAGACAGTCCGAGAGGTTGTCCCTGCGTTGGCGGTGGGTCGAAGCCACGGAGGAGATGACGTTGGAGTGTCGGGGGCCCAGGGGGGCAGCGGTTAAGATTCCGCCTGGAGCGCGCGACCAGGTAGTGGGTCGGTTGCGCTCAGCTGTAGCAGAGCACTACGCTAATAGGTTGCTTAGCAAGCCTGACCAGGGTAAGGTCTTTGAGGTGTCGTCGCGGAGCCGAGTGAGCAATCACTTCATCCGTGGCGGCAGCTTCACCCGCTTCGCCGACTGGCGCTTTATTCACAAGGCCAGATTAGACGTTCTCCCTCTCAACGGCGCACGACGTTGGGAGGCTAATGACAAGCGCTGTCGGCGGTGCGGTGAGGTATCGGAGACATTACCCCATGTGCTCTGTCACTGCGGCATCCATTCCGCCGCAATACAGCTGAGGCACGACGCTGTCCTGCACCGCCTTTGGAAGGCCACTCGTCTTCCAGGGGTAGTGCGGGTTAACCAGCGGGTGGAGGGCGTCAGCGACGAATTGGGGGCGCTACGACCTGATCTTGTGATCAGGCACGAGCCCTCCAAAAGTGTCGTCATATGCGACGTCACGGTGCCATTCGAAAACCGCTGGACCGCTTTCGAGGACGCCAGGGCGAGGAAAATTGCCAAATACTCGCCTCTGGCAGAGGAGCTACAGCGGCGAGGGTACCGTGTCGTCGTGACGGCCTTCGTTGTCGGCGCCCTCGGCTCGTGGGATCCGAGGAATGAGGCGGTGCTGAGACTGCTGCGGGTTGGCAGCCAATATGCAACTATGATGCGGCGCCTCATTGTCTCGGATACCATACGCTGGTCACGCGACATTTATGTGGAGCATGTGTCCGGCATCCGCCAGTACCTAGCTCCCTCCCGTCCCCGCGGGGATCATCTCGCGACGCCACCGAGAGCGGTTCGTCGGCGCTGGCTCGCCGAGGAGAGAGGCGCACAGGACGCGGCGCGTCGCGGTCCGGATTGTGTGAGTGTCGCGTAATTTATTATGTCCTCGTCTTGGCCCCCCCTTTTTAAACCTAGCAGGAGAGAGTGGCCCAATGCCCAACTATATTTACCATTTTTTACTGTGATACATACTATTTGACTGTTGGGCGGGCCCCTCTCTGCTGGTTTTATTTATTTATTTATTTATTTATTTTTTATCGTTTATACTTTTTTGTATAGCTCTTACTTGTTTTAACTAGCTATGCTATCTTACCTTCTCCTCTGTTTTATTTTCATTCTCTTTTCTTTCTTTTTTCTTCTACTTTTATCTCTTTTCTCTTTTTATACTGTTTTATTTTTTCTTTTCTTTTTCTGTTGTGGGGCCCTGACTGTCCGAGTGTGAATGCCGCGAAGAACAATATTATTTTTTATGCGAGTATGCGTGTGCGTGATTTTTATAAATTTTCTTTTTATACATGTATAATTTATTGCCGCGCGCGCTCCCCCGGAACTTTTATTATTTGACGACATTTCTGTGATATTCCGGGGGAGCCCATTGACTGTGATTACGCATCTCCCCAGCATGCGTGCTGGGGAGATAAGATTATTGTGATATTTTTCCGCTCAGGCTGGGGGGCTTGCCCCCCAGCCTCTTAATTTTAAGTGCCTATGCGGGGGGGGCTTTGTCCCCCGCAAATGAATATATATATATTTAGCGCGCGGCTTAGCCGCTTTTATTTATTGTATTACCCCAGAGGGGAATTGTCCCTCTGGGGAAGATAATTGAGAAAAATAAAGTCTGCTACGCGGGGAAGGTCATCCAAGAAATTCTGCCACCTGTCTGCATTGGCGTCGTTTACTGCCCCGGTCCCTGCAACCAGACATTTTGGATAAAGATCTTGGCCCGCATTACCAGGAGCCAGCCAACCCAGATCAAACAGCTGTGCAGCCTGCGACACAATTAACTTCTTGGTGACAACGCTCTGCTTCAATGGATGACCCGAAAAGCAATGTTGTGAAGTAATCATCGACGGGATGCCACTAATCCTAACGCGAAATGATCTTTATCTTGTTGTCAGGCTCGGGGATTGAACGCGATCCTCGTCTGGAATGCCGACAAGTAACTTGATTAGCGGCCCACTTCTTCAATTAGCCGCCCGCCGTGCAGATTCCCAGGAGTTCGTTTTGAATTTTCAGGGCTCCCTCCAATGTTGCTGTTCCAGAAAACATCATCTACGTACATGTCCTGTCACAAGGCTGCATCCCTCTGGGGTACCGCAAGTCTTTGTCGTCAGCAAGATGATGCAAGGTATGGCAAGATAAGGAGCACAAGCCAGCCCGTATGTGACTGTGTTAAGTTGATATTCCTGGAGCAAATCATTTTTTCCAGGCCTTCACACGATCCGCTGCAAATCATGGTCATCTGGATGCATTAAAATCTGCCGATACATCTTTTCGATGTCCGTCACGAAGACGTACCTGACAACACCATCGTAACAGTACATCGACGAGTTGCGGTAATAAATTCGGATCAACCAGCAAGTGCGCGTTCAAGGCAGTCCCGTCTCCGATGTTGAACGAGCCGTTGAACATCACACGCAGCTTCGCCGTGTTGCTTCCTTGAAGACTCCGTGATGTGATAAATAACATACTCCCGTGGCTCGACGTGCTTCACACGAGTCATATTCGTCCGAGTTCTTCATATTGCTATATGAAGTTTGTGTATGACTCATGAAACGAGGGGTCCTTCACGAACCGACCCTCTATGCGCTCGAGCATACGACAGGCCCCCCTCCGTGTCGCGAAGAGATTCAGCAGCGGTGCCTCAACGGAAAGCCGAACTGTGTACCGACTATCCTGAGCATGAAGGTGCATATGCACAAACAAATCCTCGCATCTTTATTCCACTGATGTCCATGGAATTAACGGTTGTTGTACTTTTTCCTGTTCCCAGAAGCGGCGCACGATGGTAGCCAGCGGATCGCTCAGCGTGCACTGATGTAGGCCGACAGTTAGATAAGCTGCCATCTCTACAATTCCAGATACAATCCAGACCAAGGACGTTCACTGGGCTATTGGCTCGTGAATTTTTTCTTTCCTAACGCCGCAACCGAAGATGGCAGCGTGGACATCAGCGCCGAGGAAGAGATAGTGTCAGACGTGAAATCCGGATCAGCCAGTTCAAGGTCTCGCAGATATGGCCATTTTCGTAGCGCAGTGCTGACAATGCCCGCGTATATGATGAGACGAGGTAACACGATGGCTGTCACTTTCAAAGTTTACGATCCGGTACGCGACGAAATCGACAGATTTATCCGCGCGCGACCGCTGTCTGCTGCCCCCCAATGCCATACACAGCGATGGATGCACGTCGTCGAGGCAGTCTCAGCTTCTGTGCCAATGTCTCGGAAATGATGGATGTCTCGGATCCCTGATCAATTAGCGCGCGAGCGGGATATATTTCCCCGGATCGATCTGCGACGTTCACACGCGTGGTTGCGAACAGAACAGCAAGCTGTCTCTCAACTGAGAGACGTGAGTCATCTTGGCAGGTTTAGATGCCTGATACTTTTGTTCGACCGCAAACAGAGATTTTTCGACTGAAAATCGGCACGCGTCGTAGCATGATGCCGTCGCATATCGTACACGAACGTTTTGTTCACGCACTCACTCACTTTGTGATTTAGGCAATTTAAACACAAATAGATACCATTGACGAACTTTTCGATCCGCACTGCTCTTCCTTTTGAACACCTCACACATCATCAGAAAGTGGTCCTTGCGACAACGAGCAATGCTCTTTTTTCTTCTGAGTGTGATGTGCATGAGTGGATTTTATAGTGTTTGACTTGCTTGATTTCACCTCAGCTCTGCTCCTGTGAATTGCTTCCAATGTCAGCAGTCGTCGCTCCAGAAATCCCTGCAGTTTCTCAAATGATGGTGGTTGTGTGCTACTACCCACGTGTTCCTCCCGAGCTCGAATACGTGTGTCCAACAGTTCTACGGTCCAACACACATACATGTCTTCGCTGTTTTGTATGAGCCGTCCGATATTCGCGAGTACTTCGACGATGTTCCTGGCGCAGTGATACAATTTGCGCAGATCGGAGGCTGACTCGGATTTTGGCAGCACCATCAGCGTGGAATAAAATGAGCGAACTAACAGTATTCACGTAGTGATCGGCAAGAGACTTCCACGCAAGAGCGGAGTTACCACCAGTTGAAGGTAGATTCTTAACAATTAATTCTGCTTCTCCTTTCAGATTTGTCTTCAGATAATGCATCTGTGTGACATCGGAGATGGCAGTGTTCTTCACAATCAGTGATATGGAAAGATCTCAAAAGGCTGGCCATTCCTCGTACTCTCCCGAAAAATGGGGAGTCGCGGCAACGTGGTACCTGCTGCAGTAGGATGTCCCCCGGTTGGCTTCGCTTTCTCTTTGACTGTCCCTTAGGCCAGCGACTCCTCCATCTCAATAAGAATGGCTCATTGTTGAGTGTATCTTTCGTTTGGCTCAGAAAATCTTTGAGGTAATATTTATGGTTCTTGACATCATCGCGATACATATTAATAAAGCAGTCATGATATTCCTCGAACTTTTGCCACTTAGAGTCGAGAAGTCTAAGCGTAGTTGGAATGAACGCCTTCATTAACTTGATTATATTACTTAGCTTGGCCCGCCCGCTTTTTTTAAATTGTCATGTGTATCCGCAATGCACCTGTGAAGCTCTACTTGAGGCTCTATTAATGCCTCCATCTTTTCAGAATTGCGCAAAGAAATGTTTGAAGCTACACGATACGTGATGCTACACTATGAAATCACCGATTCGACAGTCGAAATCCGGCTCGAAGAACCAAAAATGTAACAGATTGAGATGGAGTAAGAGAATTGGACACGTAAGTAGATTAATTCACACACGAACAATTTTTATTCCATTTCACAACTATGAATACAAATATAATATAAATACACAGACAGTCGTAATAACATTACTGTTTTACAGATTAATTGAGTTTTCCGTCTGGAGTCAGCAACTCCGCAAGAATTTTACACTTTAACTCTAAATTTCGCGTTTTCAGATTTTACGAATTTAAAGGCAAGAATTCGAATCCGAGCGTGAGCGAACACGGAGAAAAGCACTGATTATAAAACGTACTCTCTCTGATAACTTTCTCGAAAAAGAGCCCAGAGAGGTTGTCTCCTCTCTTTTTTTTTTTTATACTCGTGTGCTTCTGGATTGTTCTCGAAAATGCGAGATTTGATTTGGAAGAAATGACACCACAAAAGGAACATCCAGAAGCATCTCGATTTTATTTTTACAATTTAGTTTAAATAATCGGTTATAGTGTGAATTGTGCGTACTCAATTAGCCGCCCTCTACTAAGGCGCCTCTCACGATTGACGACTTTTGTAGGGAGCGTGACGTTATCGCGCGCGAAGCGCTACGCAACTTCGATCTCGATACCAATTATGTCGCGATCGGGAATTAAGCTACACCTCGCTCCAAACACACACTTCAGGATTAAATGTAAAATAATTAAAAAGGACTACGTACTAAGCAATTATCATGCGATAAATTTAACAACAAAATATATTCTTCAATGTTACAAACGTTTCGACTTATATAGAGTCATCTTCAGTGTACATACATCAAATTGGAAATGATGAATTCAGATTTTCGGCTAGTGTAAACGAGCTATGTATCCATTTTACTCTCCTCAATTGACTCAACAGTTAATTAATCTATTACAAAAATCAATATTGCAATAATATAAAAGTTTTTGAGCCAATAATTTTATATACAATATTAATAATAATAAAATACATACTTACGGAGGAAACAATCATACCGTTATCATTGACAAAAAATAAATCTCAAATAGATAGTTTGATAGATACATTTCAAATGAAAATGACTGATGGGAACCGACAAAGAGAAATTACAAGAAGAGAAGAGGGAGGGATGAATTAGTTTCTTATGGAAAGGGAAAAAAAGAAAATGGAAGGAGGTTTAGAATCAGGAAGAGAATAACAAGTCAAGGATATCCATAGATAGGAATTTGAGAGTAATTCACTTTGTTTATTTATGTCATATTATTGTTTTTTTTATGTGTGTGTGTGTGTGTGTGTGTTATTTCATCTCTGAAACCGATCTTTATATGATGTCTCATTATTCAATATTTTAACGTCATTTCAATTAAATTCATGGTTGTACTGTAATCTATGACTAAAAACGATAAAAGGAAATTCACTTTTTTTTATTAATGTACAAAATGTGCTCTTTAGTACCCAACTATCTTTTAGTTTGATCAATATAAGATATATCACAATCATGTCAAGTTATCTTATAAACTACATCGTGATACATCTTTAGATTTAATTCATCTTTTCCTCTTTTCATAAATCTTTATAAGGTATTCAGAATGGAATATTTTTTACCAGCTTTTCTATCGCTACAGCTTTTGGAGATGATCTTAACATAAGATATTGTAAAATATTTATTTTTAATACTTATTGAGTTTGAGTTAGAATATTCGTATAAATCAGGTTTATGGGATATTTTAGTCTGGTATGAATATTAGAAAAAATGAAATATACCGTTCCTTGACTTGTTATCCCCTTCTTGATTTTAGTCTTCCTTCCATTTCCTTTTTTTCCCTTTCCATCAAAAACTAATCCAACTCTTCGCACCTCCCTTGTGGTTTCTCTTTACCGGTTTATCAGTCATTTTCATTTGAAATGTATCTGTCAAACTGTCTATTTGTGATTTATTTCTTTGTCAACGATAGTGGTATGCTTGTTTCCTCAGCAGGTATGCATTTTATTATTGTTAATATTATAAAATTGTTGGCTTAAGAACTTTATATTAGGTGTTGGAATTAATTCGTAGCGTTTTTTAATGAAAGAATGTTATTTATTTCACATGAGCATTAAAAAATACATTAATGAAAGTACTTCCCATCACTTGTAAAACGCTACGAATTAATTCCAACACCTAATACATTTCAAGCTTATATAAAGTGATTACAACGACAGAAATATTGAAATTAAACAAAAGTGTGAAGAGCATAACAATGAAATAAAAATGCAAAGCAATAAGAACTTTAGCTTGTACGAACGAGATTTCATTTATGAATTCGAACGACGAGCAACACGCGCATCGTGAGTCGATTTGCATTAACCGACGCTCGTTTCGAGCAATTACAAAGATTGACTCAATCAAACTGAATCATGATGATTTCTATGCAGGACAACAACGCCGTAAAAACCTTGGCTCGTGGAAACAAATTTCCGAACAGAGTTATCTCTTCTGAAAATTTTATTATTCGACTCGCGAGTGATCTGATTGATCCGCGCTAACAATACACGCGTCACGCCGGCACGGAGTGATCAAGAGTAATATGAATAATTAAATGTTATCCTCTAATAAATTTTCATACGAAATATTCATGCAAAATGTTTAAATTAATAAATAGGGGAGACCGGAGCTAGTAGACTCATTTTTCAATTTCGAATTTTTACAGACAAAATTAAGAGACTTATCGAAAAAATGAATTCTACTTTAGTTACTATATATATTTGACTACTTAATAATATTTTAATAATAAAGGGAAACTGATAACAAATATGAAAAAATGCATTTTTCTAATGCATTCCATCTGATTCAATTCGGACCGGGCTAATTTGATTAAGATTATTAAAATGGAGATTGTAATAATGTATTTGATAATGTATTTTAAGTTACATTTTTGGCTACATATTACAATAATAAAACTTTTATACAAATATATTTTAAACATAAAACATTCGCTTCACAGGGCAGAACAATGCTTCTTTTTGTAAAATTTGTTCATTTCGTGCAAAAATAAGCTTAGTATTCGAGATTGGACATGAGGGAACTAAATTTATAACATTTATCACTGAGGTAAATCTCTTTAAAAAAATAAAATTTTGAGTAAGCATATAAGAGTCGTCACTAAATGAATCATACAGTCCCATGCTATGGTTAGTGTATTATCCCCATCCGTTCATTTTTTAAAAACATTAACAATATATGATAGCAAACAAAAAAAATCTGTTGGACTTTATTAAGTAAGAACTACACTTACTGTCTAAATAGAAATCAAAGTCTCAGACAATCATATACGATTATAAAACAAAAACTTTAAAAATAAACATATTTACTTAGGTGTACGATTTTTTAAAATTGTAACTTCTTTCATAGATGTGATCGCAACGAGATGTTACAGCAGACTAAGCGGAAGTCGTTGCTGCGTGCTCAGACACGTTTACGCGTGTTTTGTTTTTAATGTAGCCTCGATTATTCTACTTACCTCTATAGTCTATTGATCCCAGTCTTCTCTATTTACAAAAAATGTAAAACCGAATAGAAAAAGGAAAGACTTATAGTATTATGTAACAAAAAATTTTACTTATACGGATGACAGGACGAAATAATGTACCATATTTTAATCATTTGAACTATGCGCCGAAATTTGTCCGGATTTGAAATGCAGCTAAACTATCGGAATAATATTACAATTAAATTTTTGATGCCTCATAGAGACATCTACTATTAAACAGATCTTAATATAATAGAAACCTGTAAATATATTTATTTATTGCGAAAAATATTATCTCGGCCGGAAATCGAACTCGGATCTTTTGCATTCCGTATAAGAATTAAATTACTACACTGAAAAAAAAGATTGATTGCAACAATTTAGATAGTAAAATATGGCATAGCATTTTTATATGGCTACAGTAATCAGTTTTTGATTGTAGCAGCAAATTTTTAGTTATGTTAGCCTATCCGCAATGTCAGTATACGATTTCGATAGGCTAATATCTAAATTGTTGCAGCAATCAATCTTTTCTTTCAGTGTAGAAATGTTACTCTATCACGTTCACATTATATGTTAATGTCATTAATATATATATATATATATATATATATATATATATATATATACATATTATGTATATTATACTGTCTTGTTTGGTCTTGTTTGGAATATGAGCTCAACCTTTTATTAACATATTTACATGGTATATCATATCTGGATAATAAATCCAGGTATGATGTATTATTTAAGTGAATTAATAATTCTTAGGTCCGATTGCACCAACGTTACTTTGACTTTAAGCAAGGCTTAAAACTCTCTCTGTCTCTGTCTCTGTCTCTTTTTCGTTTTAAAACGAGACGGAGAGAGTTTTAAGTCTTGCTTAAAGTCAAAATAATGCTAGTGCAACCTTAATACATTATTTAAAGGATTTTTCGAAATTTTAATTTTAACATATTAAAAAATCTATTTAATTTGAATATTGTACTATTATTATACGTATTATAAAAGTAGATAAAATTCTGTTTCATAAAGTATTTTTTAACATATATGCTTATAATATACTTATGTTTAATAAACACATAGTATATTAACATGTGTTTATTGAGTGAGTCTTAAAATTGGGAATAATTAGTAAACGTGAATTTGCTTTCTAAAATATCTAAAAGATATCACATTTTTACACTTACTTTGTTATTTCTTGGTGTTTTCTGATACATGATATTAAATGAATCTCATTAGTAGTCCGCTGTATCTCAAAAGCCAATATTTCAAGTTTAGCTGAAGAATAAAATAGGATAACAGCAATCATAACGTCCACACCAATACACAAGACAGTATGTATAATTGCAAACATTTGCATAAAGTAAAGAATAAATTTTAGAAGTGGCAGTTTCGTCGAAAATGGATACCACACGTCTAAGGGAAATTCAAAAGGTAAAAACATTGGAGCACATATGACAGTAATTCCAGCCATTACAAAAGAAATCGCAACAGTCGAAATGAACGTCCCATAGCGATTCACATATTTCTGCAGAACAGCTTTTTCATAATTCTTTGAGACTTTTGCAAACTTTTCAATATTTACCATCAAGTCCTAAAACAAATTTAAATGATTTATAACTCATAATATAAATTGGAATAAAATAAGGAATACCCTTACTAATAAAAACTAAGAAAAAAAAGTATTATTTTAAAGAAATTATTATATTGTATAATTGTTTTTTTATTTTTTTAAATAAGTAGTTTAAAAGCGAAAAAATATGTTAAGACTTCTAATTAGTCGCGGGGGCCATGTTGAAATCATGACGTCAGAAGCGAAGAATGACACGTTAATTTATGTTGCGTGCCATTTTTAAAAAAAGACAATTTGGATGAAACGAAATAACGAGATCACTTTAAAAAACTTGTAAAAATCAATGAAAACTGTCCTTTCGTCTCTTGATAGTCAGTAAATGGTCGTAAAAGACACATAAAAAGTGAGCCTATATTCGGACAAAAACACGGTCCAACAGCTATTGAAACGAGTAAAATATAAAATTCCAAGATAACTTTAATTTTCATCGATAATTACGACTTGATAAGTACGAGACAAGTCATATTTTCACAATTAAGCAAATATTGTAATAATCAAATAACACGCAATAAATTTCGTCGTCAAAATATCATTTTTCCACGCCTATAAGTTCGGCCATTTATCGCGCCGAGAATGAACGAGACAGCGAGCTCCTTCTCATACTAGTTGCTTGTTTTAAGCGACCGAAAATGCTTTCTCGGCAATCTTGGCCACTCGGCGGCAATAAGAGGTGGGAAGCATCCTAAATAACATATAAATTTTAATAAATTGTAATAATAGTGTACTCCTCCCCTTAATCCAGAATAGTATGAATCATGTTAAAATGCAATAGTTTACGAGATATTTAATTGTTTACGATTTTTCATCGCGCGTTATATAGTATACCTCCCCTTCATAAACTCGAGTAACAAGAATAGTTCAGTAGAAATATAATTTTATTGGAAAAAAATTATAAACCAGCATTCCTCTTCACGAAAATCTTGAAAAGCCATCAGAAAAGAAATGCGTGTGTTCGAGAGTCGAGACTTGTGAAGAAAATATGCGAAAAAAATCGAATAATAGTTGCAAAAAGCACGTTTTCCGCTTATAAAACGAAAGCTATTGATTGTATGGAAAAAAATTCGGTATAAAAGATGTAAGTATTTGAAATACTTATAAAATAAGACGTGAAACATTAAAATCGATATATTCTTCAGTTCAGTAGAAAAAAAATAAACACCGAAAAAGGCCTTTGTTTCACTCGCTCTCTGTTCATTGAGATTTAAACGCAAAGCTTTAAAATTCTCGTAAAATGTAGCCCTCGTAATGATGAATAAATCTATCCCTGAACAAGCCTGAAATGTCCATTAGTTTTTGCAAAAGCCATTTGTTCACTAAAAATCTGTCTGCGAAAAATTTAATTTCTTCATCTTTGAGCAGTCACATAGTAATTTACAGGGGTGATTTTTCTTCTTCAAGAATTGCATCACATGCATTTAATAACAAAACGATATTTTGCAGTTAAACTATTATAAAACGCCTTTAAAAAATGGATATCTTTTTCCGTATAAAAAAATAGAAATAATTTCGTGAATATGCATCATATCAAGTAGTCATGTGAAGCATCCAAAATCTGACATTTTTCTACGAATTTAAAAAAAAAAGATTACCCTTTGATTATTAGGAGTCGAAATAATAACTTTTTTTCAAAAAATGTCTGTGGCTCTAGTTTTTAAGAGTTCCATCTGGCATTAATTTGTCAAGGAAGAATTGAATTTGCTATTGAAAATTTCTCGAATTTTTTGCTGCCGAAAAAGTTTGTTTAAAACCATTGGAAAGTTAAAGAACGCGAGCAAGACAGTGCGCCGAACGAAGTAAGGGAAGCAGAGTTGATAAAAAAAAACGTGTTTTTTAAAAAATACAACACATTCAATTTTTTTGTTTAAAACATGTTTTTAATGTTTTATATACAGGGTACGTCATCAAAATCCGGACAAATTTCAATTTAAATTTTCCGCTATATTGTGCCTTCGCCAGAGGTTGTTGTTGGCATCCGAGAAAGCCAGATTCTTCTAGTAAATAATCATATTCTCAAAATGGCCGCGATGTTGAAACCAAGTGCGGAGTATAATCGAAGAGCCGCGATCATCGAAGGACTTCGCGCTGGGCGCTCAGTAACGGAAATAATTCGATTCTTTGGATACCCGAGATCAACCGTTTATGACGTTGTGGCAAAATATACGGCTTTAGAACAATCCAACGAAGGTTTCAGTATGCCAAGAAGAGTCACTCGAAAGAACGCACCGCGAGGATTCCCGCAGTTGTTGAAAGGGCTGAAGCACTGATTTCGGATGATCTAGGGCAATCGTTACGAAAATTAGCATTGATTGTTGATGTAAGCGAGCCAACAATAAAATTCCGAATTGCCGGAAGACCTTCGATAAAATCGTATACATTAAAGATATGACAGATGCTCTCTGAGGCTGCCAGGACAAGTCGAGTTGCTCGTCTCGGCTGCTATTCTGGCCTCCCAACAGCCCAGATTTAAATCTTTTGGATTATTACGTATGAAGCATAATTGAAAGGATTCACCACAAACAAGTTTCGGCATCCTATTATGACGTTATTAAGAACCACTATTATGGCAGCATTCGTCGGCATGGACAGCGCTACATTACAGCATGCGTACAAACGCTTTAGACCGAGAATAAGGGCCATTATTCAAGCTAATGGGGGATATATCAAATAATTGTGTTCTATAGGGATCTCCCAAGTGCCATGTAAAAGGATTTTTTGTAATATTTAATTTTTCATTAAAAACATTTTGTTTAAAGAAATTGTTCGATTTGTCCGAATTTTGATGACGCACCCTGTAATATTAGGTGTAGTAAAAAGAAATCCATTATTTTTCCAATAGATGGCTTTAGTAATCTGTATCACGCGTAGATGAGATACAGATTACTAAAGCCATCTATTGGAAAAATAATGGATTTTTTTTTACTACATCTAATATGTAATATGTTCAATTTTTTATTTTTATGATATTATGGTATTATGTATAACATTTCATTTTATGTATAACGTATTTTATTGTGTGTTACACCTTTGCTCTTTATATGTATTTTATATTATTTATAGAATAAATAATTATTATGTATTTGTGTTTATATTTCTTACATATAAGTAGAATAAAAAAATTTTCGGAAAAAAATAACAGAGCAAAGTCTGTTAAATCGTTTCAACGTTTAAGCATAAATTCTTGAGCTTATTTTAAGACAAAAATTCTAATTTATACTTTTATTTTTTTTTAAATACAATTGTACTATTTTTAATTGATTGTTTTTGTAGTCTTTTTGTTTGTTCTATAATTTATCAGAATTCCAAATAGAACAAGAGTTATTTGTAATTGTATATACTATATATACTATATATACTATAAAACATTTTAAAAGTCAGAAAACACAACAATGTCACCTACTTTCCCTCTCTTTTTCTCTCTCATCTTCTGTCCTCATCTGTTTTTCTTTTTGAATTAAATTTATTTGTAGTAATATCAAATATAAAAAGAATCATAAATGCTTTTTAAGAATGTATATCAATGGGAAGGATAAAATATAAATTGAAAATAAATAAAAAATTTTTTTTATTTATCTGTATTTTACTGTATTCTGATATATATATACAGAATTATATACACTATAAGGCAATTCATGTTCCCTGTGAACGCTCAAGTATATATACAGAATTATATACATTATAAGCAAGTAAAAAAACAGCAGTTCACGTGAATGTTTAAGTGTATACAGAATGCAGTTCACAATAGGAATTTCACTGAATATTATGCAAATGCTAATTTAGCCAAAAGTTTCTAAATAATAAATATACAGAAAAAGATATTATAATCCCGGTAAAAATGTTACATATATACGGACACATATATCTTTAGATATTGTATATAAAATGTTTATATATAATTGTCCAGAGCGCGGCGGCAGACACGGATGAAGAGAGCGGACGAAAAATTATAATGTACGCCACGAAAAAGACACACAGTTCACAAATTTATACACAGAACAGATTTATTTAATTTACTCAGTTTGCTACATATATTTAGATTTCAGATGAAATACACTCATAATGGAAATTACAAGCAACTTTTGGGCGGTTTATCTCAGCAGTTTTCTCGGCGGAAATTAACGGAAAAAGAAGAAGCGGCAAAGGCTGACTCGCCCTTTTTATCAGCCTGGCGAAACAAGACGCTTTCTCGCTAAAAGCCAATGAGAAGGCTTTAAAATTAAAAATTTGAGATGACTCGCGGGCGCCAAGAGCGATTGGCAGTTCAGGGCCTCCTTCGCGAAAAGGAGCCCTATAATCATGCGTGAAGGAAAATCCGCGAGCGCAATTGGCGGCGAGATACATTGTTAGTCGCTGAGGCACACTCGCGCGCTCTCGCTGTCTATCGTTAGACTTGCACAGCCGTTAGATAGCCATGTGTTTGTGTATGACATGGGCTCTCCTTTTTATAGAAAGTATACACGCTAATAAATATTTGAATGTCGGTGCTTTCTAGAATTTTCTAGAAGCCCATATCATACACAAAGAATAACGAAATATTATTTGATTGAATATGATGGATAACGCAATATAAAAATGTAGATTGCATTGCCGGCATGCAATATTGACCTCATCTTGAGATCATCTTTTGATCTCAAATAGTAATTATATATATAACAATTTTATATAATTATATATAATTTTATATAATTATATATAATTTTATATAATTATATATAATTTTATATGACACATTTTTTCTGGGATTATATTACATAAAACAAATGCAGTTCACCAGCTCACAAGATCATTCCACGAACGCATAATGTTTTAGTTGCGTTATAAGTGTGTATTATATATTACTTATTGTACATAATCATTCACGCTCTTATATGATCATTGATTTACATTTATATTTATATAGATATAACATAGATAAAATATAGTTAAATATACTATATATAAATATAATACTATAGTACTATAATATAAATAATATATATAAGTATAGTTAAATATAGTTATACTATAAGCTGCTGGAAAAATTTCTGCAAACAATATGAAAAAAACATGTAAAATTCGGTAAATGGCTTTATTGTTTTTTGAAGTATTCGCCTTTAAGATCGATATATTTTTGCAAACGCTCGAACCAATTTTCGAAGCATTTTTTCCACTCTGAGGCTGTAACCTCAGAAATCAATGTACGAAATTCAACAGCTGCTTCAGGGGACTCAAATCGCTTACCACGCATCTTCTTTTTAATGTTTGGGAACAAAAAGAAATCATCAGGTGAATACGGACAATGAGTCATCAATTCGACATTTTTACTGGATAAAAAAATCAACGGTTTGACGTATTGTGTGACAGCTGGCATTATTATGATGAAGGATGATGCGACGATTTCGATTTGTTCTACGCATTCATTTATGACTTCTGACAAACAAATTGTTGCATACCAATCAGTATTTACAGTCCTTTGGTCCTCTAAAGCCACGATTGCCACATGTCCGGTATAACTGAAGAAACAAGCAATCATTTGCTTGGCAGCACTGCGTGAACGAACAATTTTTGTTGGTTTCGGTTCATTTTGAAATACCCAAACAGTGGATTGTTGTTTACTTTCGGGCTCATACGAATAGATCCATGTTTCGTCCCCAGTAACGATGTTGTAGACCAAATTTGACCGACCTCGGTTGAATTTTTTGAGCATTTCTTTGCTCCATTTAACACGAGCCTGTTTTTGAGCTTCGGTCAAATTATGTGGAATCCAACGACTTCCGTACGCTCAAGTGATCATGCAAAATCATATGTATTGCTTTCATGTCAATGCCTAAGGATGCCTGAATCTCGCAGTATATCATATGCCGATCTCGCTCAATTATTTCAGGCACAGCATCAACATTAGTGCCAACAACAGACGTGGATGGATGACCTTCACGGAATTCGTCACAAAGAAAAGTATGTCCACGCTGGAATTCGGCAAACCAATTATAAACAATCCTATTGAATGGTGCTTCATCCCCAAAAGCCAAATGAAATCGATCGATGCATTGTTTCGGAGTTAGATTACATTTGTAATCGTAAAAAATTATTGCCCAAAAATTTTCACGCGAAATTTCCATTTTCTCACAAAATAACTTCTTTTAAAATACTATGCAAACAAAACTAGTTAGCTTGCGTATAAACTGTCAACTAAATTATTTAACTTAAATTATAGGTTAAAAACATCTAATTTTACGGATATGATAGTAGCAGAACGTTGGTGCCACTGGAAGTATTAGATTGCAGAAACTTTTCCAGCAGCCTACGTATAACATAGTTAAAATAGATATTAAATATTTTTCTAAGTTATTGTAGTTCTAAGTTCTAAACAAATTATTTTACATAATATTAGATGTACAAATAAGTTTCCGCCGTTTTTAATCAAAAATTAAGCATTTATTGTGAAAGAACGATACATAATGTTTTATTGATGTAAATCAAAATGTAAGTGCAAGTTCTTTTTGCGTTCGGCACGAATCTTCATTCAATAATGCTTCCAATTCCGCGTCTTCGTACACTTTCGGCCTTCCGCTACGTTCTTTGTCTTCGACGTCAAATTCATCGTTCTTAAATTTTTGAAACCAATCACGACAACTTCTCTCACTTAAGGCAGCCTCATCATATGCTTCTACAAGCAATCGATGAGCCTCAGCTGCAGATTTCTTCAAATTAAAGAAGTAAATCAAAAGTTCCCGCAAATGACGCTTATTCGGCACAAAATTCGGCATTTTCGCACAAAAAAAAATATATGATGCTGATACAAAATCGCTAGTATTTCAAGGTTATGTTGTTGACAGATGTCCTTATTATATAATGTTTTACATCAGACGATTTTAACCATAGCTTGCCAATGGCACAGTCTTTTTTCAAACGGCGGAAACTTATTTGTACACCTAATAATATAAAAACTGCTGCAACGTATAAAATAATATGTGGACTAGCAATATAATTATTACTCAATTCTTTTTCTGTTTCTTTGCAATCATCATATCCATTTATTACCTCAATAACTAATGGCAGTATAATGACCAATATCCTAATATTCCAGCAAGCTATATTCCTCCATCATAAAAGAAAATTTAACTTTCTTTGGTATATCTTGTAGTTGAATAACATACTGTTCCCCATCACCAGAATTTGAATAAGTTTCCATTAAGATAAACTTTTCTGAAAATTAAAAAAAGAAATTTCGATTATTAATTTAATTTTTTATATAATGTAAAAATAACAATGTAGAATAAAATGATAAATGCTGATACAAACTTATGTCAGAAATTGTAATTTTCTCCAATTCATTACAATTCGACTGAACACAAGAACGAAAGCCGTGTATTGTAATATCCTTTTCAATTTTGTTAATATTATTTTCTATAAGAGCTTCCAATTTAACTTGCACTAGTGGCAGTATTTTCAGTATATCTTTCAGGATAACCTCTTTCACATATGGATACTTCCTTGAATGATGGGTATTTCTGAAACAAATTTCTATATAAAAAGGCAATTGATACTTTACAATTTATAAGAATACAATTATTTGGCAATATTTTGTTGAAAATATTTGGTTGAAAATATTAATTTTAAAATCATCGCATAAAGTCTGTACGATGATTTTTTTGTACCATAACATACCATTTCTTGAATTAATTTGAAAAACTGATAATCTGTTTTACTATATACGGATGTTTAATAGTCTGTGTATCGAAATAGGCAGCAATATATAATTGTAAAATACTATCGAATGCACAGGTATTTGTTAATGAATAATTATTCTGTCCTATTTTAAAATCCTGGTTTTAAAGTTACGTTACTGCCACTTTTTATTATTGGTATCTTATGTATATTAATATTTAATAAAAATTCGTTTTGAATACTACCCTTTTGCAAATATCTTTTTTTAGACTGCATGTTCGTTGTAGCCAAACCTCGCCAATCTTCAACTTCCTTCAATGCAATTATATGTCAAGATTTTCCATGCTGTAACAATTTGTACACATTTGTTTTTGTCCATGTGCTTCTTCTCCAAAGGGCACAGAACATTTATCAAGAGCATGAATGAATTTTTTATATACAGGGTGATCTAAAAGTATGGAAACGGCCAAATAACTGTGGAGGAATGCACTTTGGGGAAAAAAGTTTCAGACAAAAGTCTTAGGTTTTTTTCCTGGCTATTCAATAGTGACCTGAGATTTGACCTTGACCGTGACCTTGAATATCATTTCAAAGTCAAATTTACTTTTTTAAATAGAAACACATATTTTTGACTACAGGAATGGAAACAGCGGAAAATTTTACATCCGCCTGTGACTTTGATCATGATCTTGACCATGCCCTTGAAGGTCAGTTCAACGTCAAGTTGACATTGTCAATGGAAATTCCTGTAAATTGGTACCTAGGGGTTTTCGGGGTCGCTGATTACGATTTTGAAGTCGATTTTCAAAAATTCAAGATGGTGGATCCAATATGGCTGACGAAATTTGAAAAAACTATTGAATTTTTCTGCAAATTGGTTTCTGGGGGTTTTCGTGGTCGCTGATTGCAAATCTGAAGTCCATTTTCAAAAATTGAAGATGGCGGATCCAATATAGTGGACGAATTAAAAAAAAATTATTGAATTTTCCTTTAATTTGAATCTAGGAAACGGCCAAATAACTGTGGAGGAATGCACTTTGGGGAAAAAAGTTTCAGACAAAAGTCTTAGGTTTTTTTCCTGGCTATTCAATAGTGACCTGAGATTTGACCTTGACCGTGACCTTGAATATCATTTCAAAATCAAATTTACTTTTTTAAATAGAAACACATATTTTTGACTACAGGAATGGAAACAGCGGAAAATTTTACATCCGCCTGTGACTTTGATCATGATCTTGACCATGCCCTTGAAGGTCAGTTCAACGTCAAGTTGACATTGTCAATGGAAATTCCTGTAAATTGGTACCTAGGGGTTTTCGGGGTCGCTGATTACGATTTTGAAGTCGATTTTCAAATGTTTTGTGTTGCTGATAACGTCTAGGATCTGCTATACCTGAAAAAGTAAGGTACACCCAGGATGTGCCACGGGGAGACTCCTAAGTACGATTTACATCCCATTTTTTTTTAACTTTTTTTATTTTATTGTTTTTTTTTTTGGTTTTTAAAATTTTTTTGTTTTTTTTGTTTTCTTTTTATTTTTTATGATGAAGTGAGCACCCAACCAACTAAGGCAAGATGAAGTGAGCACCCAACCAACTAAGACAAGATGAAGTGAGCACCCAGCCAACTAAGGTAAGTGTTAATGTAGCGGGTTAAGATGATCTTTGAACACAAGCTTTGAAGAGAGTAATTTTAAGATGACACACTTAAAAGCTTGTGTACAAAAATCATCTTAACCCGCTACATTAACACTTACCTTAGTTGGCTAAAACCAAAAAAAACAATAAAATAAAAAAAGTTAAAAAAAATGGGATGTAAATCGCACTTAGGAGTCTCCCCGTGGCACATCCTGGGTGTACCTTACTTTTTCAGGTATAGCATATCCTAGACGTTATCAGCAACACAAAACATTCCTAGATTCAAATTAAAGGAAAATTCAATAATTTTTTTTTAATTCGTTCACCATATTGGATCCGTCATCTTCAATTTTTGAAAACGGACTTCAGATTCGTAATCAGCGACCATAAAAACCCCCAGATACCAATTTGCAGAAAAATTCAATAGTTTTTTCAAATTTCGTCAGCCATATTGGATCCACCATCTTGAATTTTTGAAAATCGACTTCAAAATCGTAATCAGCGACCCCGAAAACCTCTAGATACCAATTTACAGGAATTTCCATTGACAATGTCAACTTGACGTTGAACTGACCTTCAAGGGCATGGTCAAGGTCATGATCAAAGTCACAGGCGGACGTAAAATTTTCCGCTGTTTCCATTCCTGTGGTCAAAAATATGTGTTTCTATTTAAAAAAGTAAATTTGACTTTGAAATGATATTCAAGGTCACGGTCAAGGTCAAATCTCAGGTCACTATTGAATAGCCAGGAAAAAAACCTAAGACTTTTGTCTGAAACTTTTTTCCCCAAAGTGCATTCCTCCACAGTTATTTGACCGTTTCCATACTTTTGGATCACCCTGTACATGTATGTCCACCGATTGGTTCATCGTTTTCACAAGCCGGACATTTCTTTTCGTTTCTGACATTTTCCCTTATAAACTTATTCTCATCTTCATTTAGATTTTCCATTATTTAGATTTCATCATTATCTTGATTTACATGAATACTTTCTTCTATTCTTGTATCTATCTTTTTTCAAATTAAAGTTTTCCGTATTGTGTTGTGTATTTGTGTTTGCTATTTTTAAGCAACCGCTCATAAACTTCACATGTTTTGATATAAATTCATCTGCACGCATAGGTGTTTTCTTTGTCTTTAACATAATATTTTTTATTATATTAAAGTCACTTTCTACGGAAACATTGCTGACCAAGATTCTACCAAATCCAAAATTATTTCGGTATATGCAAGACCATAAAGGCAGCAGTATAATATCTTTCAAAAGATATTCTAATTTTGGTAAATAATGAGCATTTTCCCTGTCTCCCTCATTATCAGCCAGTAAAATTTTTATTTTATCATTTATATTTTTTGCCCAATCACTCCACTTATTGAAGTTTCCTTCTTTGCCTTTTGTATTATATTGTTTTGTATTCTCATTGATATCTTCAGAATGTTGTGTAATAAAATTTTTCATTTTCATTTTATATTCTTCACATAATGTTTTTTTATTTCTCTCTTGTATTATCTTCTGTTTCACTTTGAGTTATAATTAAAATTCCTTTTAATATCTCTTCTGCAGTTTCGACATAAAATTAATTGCCCTAATATATGTAAAAAAAAAACTGTTTTATGCGTAAATCCTTCAAAAAGTTAGCATATTTTTTTATAAAGTGTGCTACATCAATGCGTATATAGCAAGCAGGTAAATTACATTCTTTACAAGCATCTGCATATTCTTCAAGCGTAGAATAGTTAGTAAAAGTTTGTACAGATGCTATCAATAATGCACATGAAAAATCGCATACAACTTCACGTTGACGTGATCAGGTCCATTCCATCAGCTAATATTGAATGGCTAATATTTGTATTATCTTTTAGACAACATTTGTGTTACCGGAAACAGACTACTCTTGTCAGAGTTAGCGACACAATTATATAAAAATATATTCGCTGTTTTTGATTTGTCATGTCTTTTAATTTTTTTAATGATACTTCCAATTGTATACTTCAATGTAAATACTAAACGTTTGCGTAAGTTTTATTATATACTATGAATTCTATCAATAGTGTACGAAGAACGAATTTAAACTAACATTGTGAGTAATGTTTTTTAATGAACCTAACTGCCAATTCCAATGCTTTTATTGGGTCCTTATCAAAATAATATATCTCTTTAATTTCGTGTTGGGCAATTCATAAAACATTTGTATTGAATAAATAAGGAGGTTCGACATTGTCACTTTGCATTAATTTTTCTGTCATTTCAACTCTATATTTGCATTATACTTTTTCCTTCTAATTCGTTCACAATTGCTTGTCTAATAGGATTTCTCAAATAATATTTCCACAACGTTCTTCTCCTTCGATAAACTTACATTTTATTTTTATAATTAGCTCATTTGTATTATTAATTGTACATTTTATTAACAATCCACATTTGCATCTACCGTCTGCATATCTTGTTTCTCCATTATTAATTAACTTATGTCGTTTAAAATTAAATCCACATAGCAGTTTTACACTCTTCCAAATTTTTTCTGTAAATACCTGCTGCCACGTACCGAGTTGCAATACTGTGTACTGTATCGAAGGAGGTCGACCTTTTTCATTCACGCTTATATATTTTATGAATTATCATGGCATCAAAATCGGCCTTTATCATGGTTATAGTAAATGTTAATACACCATTCGCATTATTTATGGGCATATTAGAATTATTTAATGTGAACTCACTTACTGTTGACTCATTTCTAGTAACAACGCTCGATACCTCTGAAATACGATTTCCGTATCAAAAGTCGCTGACTGATAAGGAGAAACAGGTGGACAGACTTAATTTCTCTCTTATTTTATATACATATTGCACGTAACTAATGTATATAAAGATAATGGCGTCACCCAATTTTCTAATTCTCTTGCTATTGTTATCCAAATAGCATTGGATTTTGAAATAAACTCCTTTATCAGGCGATCTTTGTAATTTATTAATGCGTCGATTAGAATGTCCCTCTCTACTTTTGCTAATCTTCGTAAAGATATTTTTTGTTCAAACTTTTGTAAAATTAATACGATATCTGAAAATCACACACTTGTAGAAGACTGTGGAAGACAATGGTATACACAAATAAGAAACTAAAAATCAAAGAAAAGAACGAAAATTAAAAAGAAATTAAAAAGGAAACGAAAATTGAAAAACAGGAAAAATAAACTAAGACACGAAAGAAAACAGAAATGAAAGGAACAGAAATGAAAGGAAAATAATAAAAGATTCGACGCACTCTCGAAAGACTCAAGGACACCATTTAACACTCCCAAAATACTTGCCGCGAAACAAGACTAAATAAATAAGACTATCGCACGATAAATGACGACGATTAACAGTCACTGAAGACTGAAAGAAAGATGGTGGCAACACACCCACAAAAACTGATATGGTGGCGCTCACGTAATACAAATTACGGTAGACATCTTTGAACTGATTTTATAAATTGCAAAATTCGGTGCAAAAACGGTGCAATCAAATTTACAAAAAAAGAAAATACTACAAAATAGTAAAGTCATCGACGAGACTGGTGGTAAAGTGAAACAGTAATTGTGCCTAGTGATAATCAAGATGGCGCTGTAATATGTTACATAAGTCCCTAGAATATCGAATCCGGCGCACTTGTCGATATATAGATTGGGTTCGGGCAGCGCGCTAACAGAGCTATTTGTGTTATGCTATTCTTATTTCACGTCTAGTGGACGATGAAGATAGAATTCTACTCGAAATTCTGGCAATCATGGGACAAAATAAACAAGAAGACTAAAAAAATCAATTAAAAATAGTATAATTGTATATTTAAAAAATGAAAGTATGGATTAGAATTTTTGTCTTAAAATAAGCTCAAAAATGTACACTTAAATGTTGAGACGATCTATTAGACTTTGTTCTGTTATTTTTTCCGAGAATCTTTTCATTCTACTTATAAAATATGTATATAAGAAATATATAAATACATAGTAATTATTTATTTTATAACTGGCATATAATATGTATAAGATCAAATGAAAATAAAAAGTACCTTGTATTATGTAACACATAATTAAATATGTTATACATAAAATGAAATGTTATACATGTGTCATAAAAATAAAAAAATTGGACATATATATTATATAATATAAAAAGTTTATAAAATTATAAAGCGTAACGATTGATTACACAGGTTCACAAAAAAAAAGTATCCTGTGCTGGGATGGAGACCGAGCTATTCTTACGTATATAAAATAATACAAAAAAATAAAAACAGAAAAAAAATAATACTGACATAATTTGTAAACAAACGTTTATAACATGTCAAATTATCACATTTTATTCATTTATCAGTCTACCTTTGGTAACATATTATTTTTATGTCATATTTCTTTACTCGTTTATAAATTGTATTAGTTTAACATCAGGGAATATTAAACATCAATTTAACACAAAATACTTACATAACATAATCAGTTAAATTAGCACTTGAATATGTTATAAATACAAAGTACGCAAGTACTCAAATACTTTGTATTTATAATATATTCAAGTGCTAATTTTTGTCAATATTATCTGTTTTCTGTTTTTATTCTTTTATATCGTTTTCTAACAATTAATCTTCAATATAAAAAACTTGAATAAAATATACATATACATTTTTTGTTACTACGTACTTGTTACTACTGTTGCTGCGGGTGCTGCTGTTGTGGTGACGGAGGTGACAGTACCATCTGCTGTTGCTGCGAGTGGTGCTGTTGTGGTGGCGAAAGTGGCAAAGTCTCCTGCTGTTGTGACGGAATCTCCGCAAGCGGCTGAGAGTGTAAATGCCCTAACCTTGAAAAATGTTTTTTTTTTGCCTTTGTCGACATTTTCGTCAAGAACGCAGTAGGACACCTCTTCCAGGGCGTTTTTTTTAAAAAAGAACTAATATAAAATAAAATCTAAAAATTCTAAAAAACGAATACAAGTATTGAAATTAATCAATAATTTTATCATTGCAAACTAACATTATAAATTTAAATTTGATTCTTATAGAAAGTTTATGGGTATTTTATATTATAAGTGATTTGGATCTACAAATTATTGTATAGAGGAAAAAGTAAGATGTGCAGATTTTAAACAAAGTTCAGATTTTCTGCGGATCTTACTTTTTTCCCTATACAATAATTTGTAGGTCTAAATCACTAATAATATAAAATACTTATGATATGAAATACCCATAGACTTTCTTTCTATAAAAATCAAATTCGAATTTATAATGTTAGTTTGCAATGATAAAATAATTGATTAAAAATTTCAATATTTGTATTCGTTTTTTAGGAGTTTATTTTTGCCGGAAGGCAACGAATAATTATAATAATAAAATATAAATATTGTATTATATCCCGCGCGAGAAAAAATATTATATATAAACATATTTTATATATAATTGTATATAAAATGTGTAAATTTTTTATATAATTATATTTGATCATTTTTTCCTGAGATGTTATTTACTATTAAAATGTAACCTTGTATAAAACTAATACTTCGAAATATAATATTACTAAATTGAAGTTCTAATGCAAGCTATCTGATTATATATATATTATTACTCATAATATATCTGTTAAATAATATTATAATTACGTTATTCACATACATGAATTTACGAATTAAAATATTATTGCAAGTTTATTTCGAAAATGTAAATAATAAAAAATGTGATAACTTTACTAGAATTTGTACACATAAATCTTCCGTATGTACATATAGAATCTGTACATATAGAAATTCGATATTAACAAATTATAAAGCATCATTAATGAATATCCACTGCGAGTTATATGTCCAATAATAATGAAAGATACAAAAAAGTTCAAACACGAGCAAATAATTATGTCACAATTACTAGGTTATTTAAGCATCAATAACAAAGATTAATTAATTATTAAATAAAATTAAACAACGTAGGAACGTTTCGATCTTACTTAGTGAAACTAATTTTAATTATAATCTAATTATTCTCCTTGTGTGTTTAAATTTACTTGTATCTATGTTGTTATTAGACATATAACTCATTGACAGATACTATTATTAGTGATATTATATAATTAACTTCAAATTTCTTTATGTATAGATTCTAATAAAATTGCATTTTTCATTATTTACTTTTTCAAAATTTAACTTATAATATTTTAATTTATGTATACCATAATGTAATTGTAATATTGTTAACGATGACATCGTGTTTGTACTGGAACAGAGAGATTAAAAATATGCAATACAATATAAATATATATATATATATATATAAATAAAATGAAATAAATATACATATATAAATATATAATACATATATTATATATTAAGTTAACTCATTCACATTTCTTTGTTTCATATTTATTTGATTTCTTCCTTTCCTTCTTCGCGGCATTGCGTTACGCAGCATCACGCTCGACAAATCATTCTTATTATCGCATTCTTATTATCGCGCAGTGCGACTAATTATATAAGATAAAATAAAATATAGTATAATATATACAAAATATTCCGCGTGCAAGAAGAGGATAGCAACGCATAAAAAAATAGTAAGTATAGCACGCGGGGACTGCTCCACACTGCCACCACGTTCGCTGGTGGCAGTGTGGACCGGCGAACCGCGCTCGCTGGCGACGGATTGCGCGGCCATTAACTCCGCGCCATGTCTTCACCGCGTCGCAAACGCAGTTTCCGTACACTTCCGCTACGTTATTTCCTGCTGCATAATTTCCCGTACCCGGGATGTCCTCATCCACCCGCACTGTAACGTTATCCCCGCGACGTCACTCACTGTGACGTCATTTTTTTTCCTCCTCTCCTGTGACATCATCTCCTGTAACGTCATCCACTTCTCCCTCCCTATGTGACGTCATCCCCCTCGCCTATTGACGTCATCTCCTGTGATGTCATTCTCCTTCCCCTGTGACGTCACCTCTTCACCTAGTAACGTCACCTCCTCCGCTCCCCGCGGACCCTCCGCGCCGCGGATATCCCCCGCCTCTCACCCCCCTCAGAGGATTCGAGTTAGAACCGGCCTATATCCCCTACTAACAAAAATTTTGAATAAAATAAAGAACGCCGAACGGTCAAATTAGATGTTACGAATATACAATATTTAATCAATTTATTTGTTCCAAATGTGATTGCGCGCCGATAATTGTCGGACTTTCAACATAATCATTATGAAACGTTTAATAACCCCCTCTAAATAAATGAGAACCTTTAAAAAAACTTATTGCGAAAAATATTACCTCAGCCAGGGTTCGAACCTGAAACCTCTCAACTTGCCGGGAAGAATGTCTTAGCCAACTTGATCACTGAAGTTTTGGAAATATTCCTCGCAATAACCGATATGTATAGAGAGAACGCGTTATTTAGGCTACGTGTATAATATTTTGCATTCGTAATATTTGAAGGATCATGAAAAGTATGTAGGTATATGTTTTAAAATTCTCAGAAATTATACGATTGATTATATGTATGTGAAGTATTGTAATATTTATTTACAAACTCGGGAATTTAAAAAATGAAAATTAAAATAGCAAAAAACGTTCCCTGTAGAATATTGTGACTTTTCATTGAAATGTAAAATAATAAAATGTTAAATACAACATTTCCAGTCGGTATATGTTGCGTATATACTCGATATATTATATCTAATAAAGATTAAAAATGTTTTATCTTTGTGATTTTTTGACCAATTATCATATTAGTAAAGTTATATATGTAAAAATTGATAATATCATTTATCACATTGACTAATCCTAACTTATTTTTTGTCAATATATACGACATTGCTTTGTATAATATAACAAATTACCGAAGCAACTTACTGAATTATTCTAGAAAAGACTTGACAAAAAAAGATTATTAAAACAATCATGTATTTTTGCTTAATATACATTATTTTAACTCTGATGAGAGCTTAATAAGCGAAACATGTAATATAATGTAATATATTAATACGAATATTAAACATGCGATATATATAATTATATATATATTAGATTAAATTCTTTGTTAATTTTTCGCACTTATATCCGTGTCGACTCTTAAATGCTCTTTGTGACGTTCGCAATTATGATTGTATATGTAAGAGTTAATAGATATACGAGGTGGGTTCTGGCCCATTGGGCTAGAGGGGGGCACGGGGCACGGGGCGCGGAAGTACTCATTAGCGCGGGGGGTGCTCGTAAGCGCGGCGGAGGGGCAAGGGACGAAAAATCCCGGCACTATCGATGTTTACCGATATGATGTTATATGCTGCCATGTTGTGACGTCACATATCATTGGGGGACCGCCGCCGCGTCCACTCCAAAATGCATTTCGGGCCGCCGCCGCGGACCCCGCATGAAAATGTATCGCGGACCGCCACCATGCGCGCTATCTCATATACTTACCATCTTTTTCTCGATGCGTTGCCGTCTTTTCCTATTTCTCTTTTTTTTCTTTTCGTATCCAAAACCTTTTGATATGTCGCGACATGTTCTAATGATGATATTATCAATGCGATATAAATGCGACGTTGCCAAATAGTGTACATGTCACGTGACCAGATTTTTCACGAATTTGATGACATGATATGACATGTCACAACATATTCGAGCGGTGACAGCATCATCAATATAATGTGATACAAATATCACACGACGTGATAGTAAATGGTATAAAATAAAAAGATCAATTTTAACCTCCGAATTGCGCGCGTTTATTTTCATACTTGTTATTCATTCTTTTGTATTACAATGGATAAATACATATGGCATAGGATAAGTTTGATGGGAAATAAAGAAAGTACATATAATGATATGAACAAAAAAAATTTTTATTCACATATTATTACATCGTTTTTTTTTTGAACGTATTAAAAATTAAAGTTAATAGCTCGCAATCGACGAGCTGATGTCCATTAAAGATGTCGCTATCGCGTATAGTGTTTTTGAACACGATGTTAGAGAATCGCGTATACTTAACATCGACCGTATCGACGAGCGTAGCTCGTAGCGTGCAAACTCTGATGGTTAGCAGTCCAACGCTTATAAAATTATCTTTGTATTCGTTTCACAGCATCTTGTAAATATTCCATCACTGCTCATAGAGGCCCTTCCGCGTTTCGAGAGAGACAGCGACAGTTCATGTCCGCGATGATCTCCCAGGACGATCTCCACGTAACTCGATGGACCAGCGTTGATTCCAATTTCCAAAAATTTGTAGCCCATAGCCATCAGATCTATTCAGTAAACACACCGCGCGATGTTCCATGCTGTGTACGTACATAATGTTAAAAAAAAAACGTTTCTTTTGTATAGAACGTTGAAACTTACATGATACTGCAGTCCTTCTTCGTTTCGATGGCACGATGCGTTGCTGTCTTTAGCGAAGTATATTTTTTCAATCGTTCGTACAAGGGTAATCGCAAGACTAATTACATCCGCGTAAATTGCGACGTATATGGTAAAACTTCGAGAATCGAAGAGGGGATAATTCCTCCCCTCTTTTCAAGAATTGCGAACGTGTCACGATACGTTTTATCACGTTTTTTCTACATATTTTCTTTGTTCGCGAGTTTATCAATGTTTATACTTTATCGATGGCATCGATGACGTTGATGATGAGCACGTTGGTGACTTTGGTGCTTTTTTCCTAAGCTATCGCCAATATCTCGTTTTTTCCTTCGATGGCAGTGGACTTGGCGGACTTGGCGACAAAGGAATGTATGTGAAGTTAGCCCCCGTTTTTCTGAAAATTAAAATTTTGACAATTGTTCCAGGTTATTCTGAGTTTGTTCTATATTGTTCCAAAGCAATATTATCTTATTCCAAATCGTTTTCCAATAAAATGGATTTTTTTTGCTAGCCCCCCTTTTTGAAAAATCAAGCAATTTCTTCTCGCTACTGATTGTTCTAGTTGTTCTAAACATTGTTCCAAAAGGACAATTCCGTATGACGAACGGAAATAGCAGAAAACACAAAAATATTTTCTTATCCGGCACTGAATAGATAGTGGAATGTCCTGCAGAGTAGTTATAATCGAAGATATAATAAATAGATTCAATAAATAATTGTGCACCGTACGATATGCTTACAGAACACTCTTTATCAAATTTACTACATTTAGGTTTTAAAACTTTTCCCTCTTTTATTGCATCCAATTTTTGCAAAACCGTATTTGTTTAATACTCCTTCATTTATCAAAATGTAAAGTAAAATGCACTTCTTAACAATTTTTATGTTCTCACATGTTTCACATGTACATATTTCGAAATAGCTGTAATTTTCTTGAATTATTATACATATTCGCATAAATTGATAACATTTGATAAGGCATCTATTGTTATAGTGTCAGGAATTGTACAAAACATGTTACATTTTTTTAAATTTCAGCTCGCATTTTTTGTATCTTTTTTGTTAGACCATGTTGTACAAAAGATTTTATAAATTTAAAAACATCTGTTGTAGCTGCATCTACAATTTCTTTAAATTTCTCGTGCACACATGCCGCGGTAACAATTTGCACAAAATGTTTGCTATCAAAACCACATGTATTTTTGACAATTACATTATTATAATATATCCTATTTTTAAAACCGTGCGTGCGCGGAGAAATATTACCATTTAAGTAATATACTTAACGCAACACGGTTTCTATTAATATTAAACGTATCCCAAACAGGACATGCATCTAGATAAGTATGTTTTTTTTTTATTATTTTTATTAAGCCAGTTTTGTTCCGCCACTAATTCACAAGGTTCTTCATCCGATTTGTCAAAATTTACGGATAGTTTTGTGTCTAATGTCGAACATATAACAATATCTGAATGAAGTTTCTCACTATTTTGACATGTATCTCCTTGATTAATATCTGTCAATAATAAATTTGATTCGTCTACATCGCGACCGATCTCAGTTCCCCGATCAGCAATTTCATCTGCATCAGGAACTTCTCTGATTTTATTACGTAATAAAACTTGCTTTGTCGTGTCATAATGTGTATTAATATTTGACGTCGATGGTAATATCGGTCTGTTAATTTCTGACATGACTAACTTTGCTTTACTGGAAAAAGATTGAATGCAACGTTAAAAATGTATCTATTCGCATCGATTGCGAATTGTACTTTAATAATCTGTGTTTGATATCATTAGATTCAACTGCAGATGAACTTGGATTTATGTACTTTGCCAAATCCAAATTTTAATATCAATTTACTCCAGAGTATAATGGAAAATATGATAATAAACACTTAATTTTTTGCGCCATTGCTGGACAATAATATGAATTTATGTCTACACTCTCAACAATATTACGCGATTCATTAACGCAACTATTGAAGAAAGTATGAATCTAGATAATCATTGCATTCTTATCTATTATATAGTATAGATTATGTGTACGGCGTTTACCTACACAAGGATGAATTGATGTTTGGCAATAAATGTTTCGACGTGGATGATACGAACAACATAATTATCGACCGCATATGATACACCTGGTCTTTACGAATTAATTTTCAAGAGAATTCCCGATGATCTCCTCTACACGGAAAACGATACAAGTACAAGAGCATGCTACTGGCGACGAACGCGCACAAACACAAGCATCATTCGCAGGACCGATTATTGAGCAAGGGGATACAAATACCTAATCGCGCCATTGATGTCGATCACATCCAAGAAACAGAAGAAGAAATCTGGAAAGGAATTACCTCATGCAATGTCATTGAACGACAACGCGATCGATTATGTGGGACGATCCTAACGAATTAATGGATCGTTTATTATTGCTCGACGCTTCGCACCGAGCGGGCCACAACGCTCATGATAACGATCATCGAGGAATTACGCGACACCGGTCTTATTATAAATTAAATCGCATATCGACAAAACGAGTCAGTCAAGTGACGTCAGCGAGAAAAAATACTTTTTGCTCTTTGTATTATGCGTCGAATTATGAAAAAGAGATCCAGCGAAAAGAGAAAAATTAGCTCCGAGAAACGTTAATTCGTCGAGGAATTGCACGCTCCGACGAAAAGAAATTTTCCGCGAAGGCATGTCATAGTTCGAGAATACGACGATCTGTGGCAGGCTGATATCGTCGAGATGCGCACGTACTCGAGCTTCAACAGAGGTTACCACTACATATTCACCGTCATCGATATGTTAAGCAAGTACGCGTGGGCCGTATTCAAGAGCAAGGGTGGAAGCAAGATGGCTGATGCTATCGCTGAGATAATTCGAGCGAGTGGAAGATGTCCGAAAAATTTACAAATGATTATGGGGAAGGAATTTTACAATACCGATGTGCAGAAAATTTTAAAAAGACACGATGTTAATCACTATTCCACGTACTTAACGTTGAAAGCATTAGTAGTCGAGCGGTTCAATCGCACGCTCAAAAATGACATGTGAAAAATGTTTACACTCAACGGCAATTACAAGTGGGATGATGAGAAGGATGAACGCTGCCGCGTCTCGTATCAGATTACAACGTGCGAAAGCATCGCGCTATCGGCATGCGACCCGCCGACGTAACTCCCATAATCGCCGAAAGACTCTTGGACGGTGTACAGCGTGATAAAAATCGCTGGTCCGGTAAAATTCAAAGTGAACGATTCGGTGAGCAAGTACAAGACAATTTTTGAGAAGGGCTACACGCCAAGTTAAACTACCGAGATGTTTACAATCATTAAAGTGTAGCATTACCAATTTCGTAACCTATCTACTGGAGGACTATCGCGAAAAATCCGTCGCTGGTACGTTTTACGAGCACGAGTTGCATCGCGCTACTCATCCGGACGTGTATCTCGTGGAGAAAGTACTGCGCAGATAGGGAAACAAGGTATATGTCAAGTGGCTAGGATTCGAAGAATTGCACAATTCATGAATACACAAAAACAATTTTCATTTAATAAAATTTTGATTCGTGTATTTTTTCTACATATAAAAAAATATTATATATCAATATAAGTATAAAACGTATATTTTTTTTTATTACTATTCATTCATCATATTCATTTTGGAGTATATAAAATACATAATTATTTGTAACAACTTATATATGAAGCAGAATACATATGTACATAGATAGTAATACATAATAGTTATATAATACTTATATAAATGTAAAAAACATACGTAAAGTGTAAATCAAAATAATAGTAATACGCATAAATGATAAAAACATGGGATACATAAAGTGTGAATTAAAATACTAGTAGTATATAATACATATATAAATGTTAAAAGCATACGATACGTGTTATATGAAAGTACAATAATCGTAATACATAATAAATGCTATTACATAAAACATACTACGAGGAATAAGTTTTTAGAAAAACATAGTAAAACACATTTTTTTTGATCGATTCATTTTTATTTCTCAAATAGTCTCCTTTCAGTTCGATACACTTGATTCTTTAACTTTTTCAAGACGTCCAAATAATATGATTTGTTCAACTCTTCAAAATAAGCCTCTGTTTCGATGATGAGCTGCTCTCTGATGGTGAATCTCTTTCTTTCGAACCATTTCTTCAGGTTTGGAAACAGAAAATCGTCGCAGGGGGGCTAAATGCTGGATGAAGAAGCAATTCATAGCAGAATTCGTTGAATTTGGCCATCGGTGCCGGCCACATGCGAACCCGTCATGATGGAAGAACACTTTCATCTCTTCGCTAAATAGGGACGTTTTTTCTTTAAAATGTTGAAACGATCCAATAAAGCTGCGTAATAATCGCCGTAATTAATCGTCGTAGTAATTGATCGTTTGCTCCGACGACGTTTGCTTCGAAGGTAATCGATATGAATTATACCGCGTGCATCCCAAAAAACTGTGGCCATTACCTTTCCGGCCGACTTCACGGGGCCATCTTCATCTTCTTCGGGGATGGTTCATTCAGTTGAGTCCATTATTTTGACTGTTCCTTCGTCTCGGGTGTGAATAATGGACCCATGTTTCGTCCACAGTAATGAATCGATGCAGAAATTCATCTGGATTACGTTGAAACATCTCCAAACATTGTTTTGAAATCGTCATATGGTCGCGCTTATGGTCCACAGTGAGCAAACGCGGCACCCATATTGCCAATAGCTTTTTTATACCCAATTGTTCGTGCAAAATTGAAATCACTATGCCATGTGATATGCCTGTGGCCTCAACAAGCTCGCGCACTTTCGATCAGTCAAAACAATATCGTGGACTTTATCGATAATTTCTGGCATAGCAGCCTCAATTGGACGTTTCGAATGAGGTGTATCATATGTGGATGTACGTTCACGTTTAAATTCATTCATTCAATTGTCGCAAACGCTGGTGCAGATGTGTTATGAACATCCAACTCAGCTTTGATTTCTTTCGGCATTAAACCTTTCATATGTAGATGTTTGATCATTGTACGAAACTCGTTCTTTTTCATTTTGTAAAAAATACAAAAATTATTCACTTTAATTCGTCTACAGAAATGAAACCACACGATGAATTCCGTTCAAAATTTGACAGTAATCAAAAATGAAAAATGCTACTTGTCAAAAAGTAATGTGACATGACACTGTGAATGTCCTCTGACAGATTTTCTAAGAAGTTATTGACTTGCCTTCATAATAATACTTGTATAAATGTAAAAAAAAAGTGTAAATTACAATAGCAATACATAATAGCAACATATAATATTTTTTTCCGAATTTTCAATTCGGATATCGTGTAAACCTCGTGTAATTTAGATCGTAAACACGATTTACGGCATATACAAAATTAAGTCATTTCGATCTCTTCGTTCAAATATCGCATGTAATCGTCGAACGTTATCATTAATGCTGCGATGTTCTTTATGCCTTTCGCCTTTTTAGTGTTCTTCTTGCCACTCTCACTACATCTTCGCTCTGAGTTCAACGAATTCGGTCATTATCGCACCGTTGTTCTCGTCCTTCATCAAGCCGGGTACTTTTTAGTTCGCAAGAGGCATCGTACACGATGTCTGTCGGATAATCTCTCGTGTCAAATCTAGCGATATCGCGTTTCACAGTCTCGTCGCATATTATATAGTAAATGAGACTGCCTGTGTCGATGTACATGATCTTACATTTGTCGTAATACATTAGTGACATGTACTCGTGGTAAAATTCATATAAGCAGACTTTCGATATCGAGTATGCACATACCCACGTAAATCAGCTTGTCGAGTTTACGCATTTCAACGGCGATCAAATTTTCCGGAAAGACGCAGCGGCTGTGAAAATTCAGTTTCGCGATCATTGTCTCCATCCCATTTTGTTATTAATTTTACATCGTCGTGATTGCGCACATTCTCTATGGTCTCGGTCTTACCGAATATCGCATTATTCATTAATTTATACAAATTTTTTTCGAAATCATTTTTCGCGCTAAATTTTTCGTTCTAAATTGTGTATTGAATTCAACATAATCACGAAGCCATGGAGAGCGAATTGTAGCACTTTGTTACGTGACCGTAACGAGTACATTATTTTGCTGCAAGTTGCAGTAGTGGATAACGTAACGCTGCTTATCATACAACATATATTCGCTAGAAATTTATCTTCGGGCTTATCGACCGGTTTATCGTACGGCAGAAAGGTAGGTCAGTGTGTTGGTCATAGATGCTGCGGATTCTCAAGATCGACCTCGAGAATATAATCGGTAGGTGAATCCAGAGCGATCGCGCTCACGTCAAAGTTCGCAGCGTCTTTGATCCGTCGAAATTCGGCGTATGGCAAAGGTTGATACATCGCCCGTCCGTACAGATTATTCACGTCGTAGTACATCAAGTATGACGATGGTTTCGATGAGTTGAACGAACATATGTACTTGTTATTAGCCTATCTGCCGGAACATTGACTGAAACCATCGCCTATACCGCGCTTGATGAACATAACCATATCAATTTCGGTGAGCAACTCGAATCTCACGCGTGTATGTTTCAGCATGGCGTCCCACGTAAAACCTGGCAATGTAATAATGCGCGAATCGAGACAGTAACTCGCAATGCAACTATTGCGGAAATTTTCGAAAATGTCGGCTAATAACAAGACATCAGTTTTCAAGTACAGATCACTGTACTCGTCGAGCGTCGGATGGAGAATCGCTACCATACATTCACAGCGTGAGCGTAATCGCTCTCGAATACGGTATCACCTGTCAACGAACTGAAAAATAATTCTCGCTTATCCTACAATTTTTCAACGCAATCAATGTACTCGTACGGAAAGACATCTTTTCGTATGAGAAAATCGAAATCTTCCGCGCTGAGCTTACAAAATTCGGAATGTACAATTTTTAATTTATTTTTGTCGACATACGACGCCAATTTATCGAGGTTTGCATTTAAAATTTTGAAAGAATCAATGAACTTTAATTTTACACAATTTTTCTGAAAATTCTTTTCATTTTATCTTTGGTCTATCAACATGTTTAGTGAATGAAATATATTTTTCTTTGGTTATCGGTAGTACATCTATATGTCCGTACGTGGTAGCAATTTTCCTTAATTATAAAATGCATTATATCATAGCCCGATAAATTGTGAAATGCGATCGGAATATAAAATGAATTTTTATAATTTAATTTACAATTTTTGAATGCGCTAGACCGCGATATCTACCGATGAGATGACAATGATCGCATATCGTCCGGCGCGAACGGTTTCTCGCAGATGTGACAACGCGTCGCACTACGGTACGCTTTCCATTGCTGTTTAACAACGTTTCCATGGGCACGTTGGCGGATGTGATATTTTTCACGCGATTTGCCAAACCATTAAGTTGTCGCGCGAACCACGCTATATAGTCTTCATCACAGACAGAAGTGATAATGTGTCGTCGTACGCGCATCGTACGTAGTAGTCTATAATAAACGCTTCATGCTGTTGAAACGGGTATGACGACACGTCTTCCTTGTTGGATTCAATCTTTTGTAGAACGCACTCCAAGTCAGCGTAGACGATGAACGGCACTCGTTCCCGATTGTTATAGTTGCCGAATTCGAGTCACCTGTCGTCCTCGCTCGGCAGCAGTCGTTGATCTTCTAGCAGTACACTTCGTGCGACTGCAATTTTTCGCACGAGCTGAAGTAATGGAGACATCTGTAAATAGAGAAATCATTTTTTGTCGCTATTTCTTTTTATTTCCTTATCATACTTATCGGTCGCAGAAAAATTTTTTGTTATTTTTCCCACTAATCTGCGAGCTCACGAGACACGACAGGTTCTTGATCCACGCAAAGTATCTAATGTTATCATTGCGTGAATCTTGTAAGTACAGGAGATTGATATGCTTCTCCTTCTTGTCATCGATGAGCCGTAGAGAAAGGAAAATCTACTTATCTTCGATGTACACGTTGATCGATATGTTATTGAGATTTTCGAATTTCGGAATTCTTCAAACATCGGAAATTTGATATCCGCGAGATTCAACACTGTCATATAATGCAGATGCGACGATTTTCTATTCACATGACTTTTAACCGGCTATCACTGACTAAGCGAAACGCATTGTCTATCGAACGCACGTTGCTTTCTTAAGTATAATTTTTCGCGGCACCTCGAAGTGACATCCCGCGCAGGGGATTTAGTTTATTCACATTAACAGTCAAGTTGAGGATTCGCGAAAATGTCCACTCGCTATTACGTTTCTGGAACTCTTCGAGCAAGACTAAAATAGGCTCGACGACGTGTCGCTCGTACCACTCGCGCATATCGGTGCATCGATATATCTCGCTGTTCTTTGTAATTATGCTCTTATTAGTACGTTTATCCTTCGTCGCGAACTCGCCGTTGAACGCGGTGTTCACTTTTACGCTACCATGTCTTTCTATGGCGTCTCGCACTCGCTCTAGAATTACATTGTCAGCATCTTCTAAAAACCATCGCGGCTCGATGTGATTAGAATTTATCATCTGTCAATATGACTCTTGAACGATTCTTGAACGCGGCGTCGATTTCTCGCCAGACAAGAGATCGTTCGTTGCCATTCGCGTACTTGCCACCAATGTGCACGAAACGTCGTTCCAATTGCGACTTTGCATCCGTGAATCACGCGATCCTCGCCACCGCGGATTGTCTGTGCCCAATGACAAGGCGCTTGGCAAAGTTCTTCAAGCTCGATGCACTTGTCGCATCGTTGCAGCCACGCGAAACACTCCACCAGAATAGTGACCCGGCGTACTGTTCCAGCAGTTCGCGTTTCATTCGCTCATGATTTTCCATGTCTTTTTCACAGTCTTTAGATCACACTCTTACACGGAGCACTTAATAGTTTTTCAATAGGCGCAGAGTGTGGCACATGCTGCACGGGAATACAATGTTAACTCTCCGCATTCCGACCACGATCACCTGCTGTCTAATGTATGGAAAGAACAGTCTTTGTGCTGATGAAATATATTCCTAACGCCAATATTCCGCAAATAAATCATACATGGTCGACATAAAGTTGAGATATCATACATTGTATAATAACAGCAGATTTTGCAGTACTTAGTACGAATGTTCAACGCACGGATTTCCGGAAGACTGCACAAATTTCTCTGCGTGATCCATATTGCAGTCGCTCAACCCAATAAGACATTCAATATCGTTGGATTCTACTTTTTCGTTGGACGACTCTTAGTCCAATATGTCCTCAAATTTTATTTCCATTGCAATAATTTGTCTGTATTCACACCATCCATGTCCTCAACGTCCGCACTATGGTCAGTCATACTTTTCGCATTATACTTATTGCAATCGATTTGGTAATATTTAAATGCGCAACTGAGGTGTCGCACGTTTATAATCCATTATACATTCCATTTGCGACTTCTTTGTCCCTTTGTCTATCATCCCTTAGGTCGGAGCATCGACGACGTGTCACCGATCTCTTCTTAGAAAAAATATGATTATCGATGTTTCTGACCTTGAAAGAAAGAACTATGAGAACGCATTATGATTTCATCTACCCCTCATTGATGGCGCTTTGTTCAGCAGCCGATACATCGATACATCGATGATGTTCCACCGATCTTCTAGACAAAAGTTCACGTTATAGTACCGCGACGCATTTTGGGGTGGGTGGTGGCAGTGATTCGCGATGTATTTTTGGGTGGGCACTGGGTTCGCGGCGACGGCCCGAAACGCATTTTGAGATGGACGCGGGGTCCGCGGCGGCGGCGGCGGCGGTTCCCAATGATACGTGACGTCACAACATGGCGGCATGTACCATCATATCGGTAAACATATATCAATAGGGACTTCCCGCGCCTTCCCCTCCTTCCCCGCATTTTCGAGTACTTCCACGCCCCGCGGCCCCCTCTGGTCTCATGGATCAGAACCTGCCTAATATATCTACTAGAATTCCATATAAATAAATATTACAACACTTCTCATACATATAATCAATTACCTAATTCTGAGAATTTTAATACATATACCTACTGTCACGTCCAGGATTGCGTCCAGCCGTCGGTGTGGACGGCGTAACGCGGAGCGTTAGGCTCCTTGCGGCGGAGACAATCCGCCTGAGTGAGAGGAAGCGAGGAGAAGAACGGAAACCTTGGCTCTTCTAGCCGCGCAAATAGATAGTAATAATAATATAAGGGAAAGAAAAAAAGGCGCAGAGCGTAACGATAAAAGCTATAATTTTATTAACGGCGCTAATTAAGACGATAAGAACTGAAGAAGAAGACGAAGATTGAGTAAAGAGAAAAAGAAGAGCGAAAGACGGCGATCGGATCGGCGGCCAGGGTACCACTCTCACTATAACGATCACCGTTTCGATCCGCGGAAGAATCCGCAATGTTTGGTGCGACGGCAGAGGATGCGGTGGTTGCCGGAAAAATCAGGTAGTTCTCAGGAGGTGGTCTCTTGGATCTACCGGGATCAATACTCGTAGATTGAAATTCATGACCCGGTAGTACTCCCTCACCAAGGCGCGCAACACTTGCTCCCGGCCTACCTAGCGGCCCATCGCGTTTCTGCGAACATTGTCTCGCTTAAATCTACAGTGCGCGGCAGGGACGGGTGCCCCCAAAAAGCGAGTCTATTCCCTATCTACTACGGTGCGATGACGTATCCGGGGGAAAAAGTCGAACTCTGCCCGAGCCTTTTCCTTTGTGGCCTGGTGGAAACGGGATGGAGCGAATGATGCGGACAAGGAGAGGCGAGATTGAGTGGCAGGGCGCTCTCTAGCTCCTCATTCGGAAGGCGACCGCGGACTCGTGGTCGAGCACGTGACAATCAGGAGTAAGAAGGCTCGAAGCCGCTGAGGAGGATTCACGTACCGAAAAGGCCCTGAAGAGTGTAGGGGGCAGGAGGGCTCGGAGCTGCTGAAAAGGACTCACGCGCTGAGGTTCCAAGGTTACGCTGCTCAGGTTCCAAGGTTACGTTGCTCGTGGAGAGAAGGAGAAAAACTCGAGGAGCGGTTTTCCCTGTGCTATTCCTATTCCTCTCGTCGAAAGAAATGAGGAGAGAAAAAAAGAAAAGAAAAAGAAATGAGAAAAATAAAAATGAACACGCGACCATTTCGACACATCTATTACATTTATTATTAACGTAACCATACACGCACAAAAAGAAGAACAATAAAAAGGAAATGAAGAGCTCGTGAAATTCTCGCGATTTGCTACACGGTAGCACATAGAAGAACAAAAAGTATAAAAGAGAAGGGCAATAGAATTGCAGCTTACGGCTAATTCAAACTTCAGGAATCTCATTGTCTCATACGGCAATCGCGTATCTGCGATTGGAAAACGCTGACGAAAGTTAAGCAGAAATTTCGTATCTAAGAGCTTTAACAAAAGTATTATCCAATGTTAACTTTCATGAAGTGCTTCTTGCCTCGGAAAGATTCTGTTTATGTACTCTTGGCCGTCGGCGTTTTGCGGTCAAAAGATTAACTAACTATCGTTCTAGAATATTTGCTAATTTGATTTTCCTAACTAATTTAAATTGGCTCGATTTTTTTCGCTATAGGAGATGCGTAAGGACGGTTGCGGCCTCCTTCAGCGATCTCCCGCGCTCTCGGGTGCTCGGATCGTCCGCTGGATATCCAGTGATATACATTTTATTATTGCGAAGAGTTCGTTTAGCAATTGTCTAACGGACTCTCTGCTGTGTTTGCTGAGATGCCTTTTGGGCACTTGGCGTGCGAAATTCCGTTAGGTAATTGCACTCTGTATCGTCCTGATTTTGGCAACACGATATTTTTACGAATGATGCATTTACTAATTATGCATTTGAATTGGTCGTCGATTTTCCATTTTTCCCTCTTTTAGGGTCAATGGAAAATAGCTATCCGTGGTATAGACTACGACGTGCTTTGAAAAGGCTGGCCAATAACGTGCATTTGTTTACTCATTTATTTTATTGCTCTATCTCGCATTTTATGTTTGCGCAGGCGCATTGATCTCGCTAATCGCACGTGATGAGCGCGTGACATTTCGAGCTCGGTATCACAGCGCTCAGGGAGGACATCGTTGCCATAGCAACGATTTCAGCGTCGCGATCGGTATTGAGCCTATAGCATTGACGCTCGCGTTGTGCCTAGTGACATTCATCGTTAATAAGCGGATTTTGTTACGGCAGACGTTACACTACATACAATGAGTACAAAAAATATTCGTACAAAGAAAATATTTTTTAAAAAACTTTATTTTAAAAAATTAAATATTATCGAGCGAGAAATGAGTCATCGAATTGATGTCAAATCAATATCGATGATTTCAACATCGATTTGATGTCGATTCGATGTTTAATTGATAATCATTTCTTGCTGGGTAACAATTTATTCATAAAATATAAAATAGACTGTATATTTCTTAAAATTATATATACCAAAAAGATGTGTATTAATTATAGAAAATATATCACCTGAAAAATAAGCGAAAATTAAAAGTTTCATTGTTTGGATGTTCAAAAAGCATTCGTGCAATCGAGAAATTTAACTTATAAAATCAGAAATACGAAGCTCATTTGTATATGTTAGAACAGAATATATTCATTGTATAAAATTGTTAATTAATGTTTATTTTTCTACAAATAAGACTTTTTTTATAAAAAATTTCCTTGTACGAAACTTTTTGCTCTCACGCTGTAAATACTTTTCATGATCCTTCAAATATTACAAATACAAAATTTTATTGTTTACGGAATAAAACATTCTTGTTTAATGTTATTCATATATGTAAGATAGAGAGAGAGAGAGAGAGAGAGAGAAAGAGTGTATTACCGTTTGAAAAAAATTAAAACTTTTCATTTTATAATAATTCCGTACATTGAAATGCCTGAATCGTGAAAATCTGACACATTTTAGAATTGAAAACATAATCACAGCTTATGTAGCTTAAATTTGTTAGTTTGACATGCACTCCATACTCAAATGTAATTTTGTAGTGATAAACCAAGAAAACAAAAATTCAAGAAACGAAAAATTCAAAATTTTGTGATTACAATTGCTTCGCGAAACATTTAGTTAAGTTATTTGTTTAGATCTCGTCGAGCTACCCTAAATTAAAAAAAAAATCATGTTAGTAGTATGTGGACAGCCATGGAGCGTCAAAACAAACTTCCTCCACTCCACCCTTAACGCTGTGGGTATGGCTCGAGACGGGTCTATCTGGAAAAAGGGAGTGGTCTGATCGATAACGCAAGGGTGGGGATAATGAGGTAATTAAATGGCGCGTGTTGATTGGCTCGTTTCATGACTGCCCACGCTATAATTGGTTCGCTTCACAACTGTCTTCCCTACGATTGGTGAGAGAGAGGTCGTGTTGAGAGAGAGAGAGAGAGAGAGAGAGAGAGAGTAAAGCTGCCAAGTTTGACAAAATAGCGGAGATAGGGAAAATCGAGGGAAATAGGCTCCGAGAGTTTTTTTCCGGGGGAAGAGGAGAAAAGATACAATCATCGGAGATGAATGCGGGTATAATTTATGATCCTTCGCTTTTTTTCGCCTCAGCATCATGTCCGTACCGGGTTAGATGCATTAGAGAGAGTCTTACTTTATTACTTTCTATTATTTATTTATTTAGTTTCTATCATTTATGACTGTTCGACTGATTTTTTTTTGTCTGAAAGAAGAAGAAGAAAACAGGAATGGACAAGTTCGTGCCTCTTTGCAACAGAACTGAGTTGATTTACCCGGTTAAATGAATAAATTTTTTTTGTATCTTATGTTAGCGTTAGTCTTATTTCAAAAAAGGGTAAAAGTTTATTAACTTATATTAACCTAGTCCTGACAAAAATATAAAAAAAAAGATGTTGATTGGAAAGAAACGAGAAAATGATTAAGAAAATAACAGTGGCGTAAGGTAACTCACCTTTGACTGCTTCATATGATTGTGAGCCAGGATTTTTTCGTTGGAGAAGCCTCACTAATATTCCGATGACAGCGGTAAAATCGATGAGTAGGAAACTTTGATAGAAAAAATGTATACTTAAGAAAAATTTCTCGAAACAACAGGTTAAACGTAAACAGTAAAATATTATTACCTTCAACATAATTGTCTCTCTCCTCTTCTGTGACTTCTTTCGTCACGTAATAAGTCTTCGTAATTTTGTTGACCATACCGTCGATTTCCTTGTCGGCAGCATCATCGGCAATATCTTTATTTGCCTCATTTTCACTGATATCACTTGCGTCTTCATTGTCCTCACAGTTGATAATATTCAATCTATTTTCGACTTCTTTTTCTTCTTCTTCTTCATTTTCGTGTGTTAGAAAGTTTTTACTGCTATTTTTTTCGGAACTAACCCTATGTTTCGCTAATTGATTTTTTTAAACTTACGTGACATAGAAATAATGGCATTGATGAGTTCCTCGATTGAATCTCCAATATTATCATATTTGTCAATATCATCATCATCATCATCATTATCATCATCATCTAGAAATGTTTTAGATGATGAAATTTTTTTTTATTACAGTAATATTATATTATATGAACTATATTTTACAATAGAATATTTTTAAAAATCGTCTTACCTATTTCGATGAGAGGGACACGTTGTACATTGGATAGCGGCGGAAACGTCGTATTATTCGGCGGTTCGATTCGCGCTCTTCTTAGAAAAAAATAAAAAATATTTTAATAAAGGAAATTTCCAGCATTTGATCAATATTTTTATTTTTTCAATTTACGTGCAGCAACAACTTTGTCTTCATTCTCCGCATGGCGTCATCGTCGCCACAGACTCAAAAACCGTATCGCACGTATTCCATAGGATTAACGCACACCAATTGACGATTTGATGCTATAAAATAAATATTATAATTTAATTAATAATAATAAATCTTTTTAAATGCATAATTTTATTTTGACAGAGCTTACCTGCTCCTGTATTACTGATGATTCTCCGATGAAAATCGCTAATATGCCCATCGGCGTCATCTTTCTCATGATTAAAACTTTCGCGCACTTCTATATGACGCAAGATTACTCGCGTCATCACTTCATCACAGTGCCCCAGTTTATGCATAATACATAGTAGCATACTGGAGCACTCTTGCGTAAATTTTTCAAAAACTTTATAATTGTTTTCGCTATTGTCTGATAATTTCAATAAATAGTCACTTACAATCAATTTTTTATTAAGATCGCAAGCGACTATAAATTTTGAGAATAAATCACGAAGCGCCATTCTCTGCATTTGCAACAAAACTCACTGAAAAATATGCTCTCGAAAAATCAAAACAGCTTGACGACGAGGTAGAAATAAAACTAGAGTAAAATTTCCAACTTACGCACTATTTATTCACTCGAAAATACGCTCAAAAAGGAGTTTCCTTACCTCTTCTTCCTAAGTTTGTTTAGATAGCAATTAAGATTCTTCATACTTTTTTTTGTAAATATTCTTACTTAGAATGTCGATTATTTTTTACTTGCTAAACCCGTTTCTAAGTTAAATTATCTTTTTTCCTTATCGTGTAATCTACAAAACTTTACTCTTTTGTCAAGGCATATTCCATTTTCCAATAATTTTTATAAAGTGCAACAGACTGGATATCAAATTTGTACGCTCCTGTTCGTTCTTGTTTATCTCTTACTTCCAGTTTTCTCTGAAAGTTTATCCCTTTCTTTCTTACTAAGTAATTTAAAAAGAATTTTTTGTTAATTTAGAATCCTTTCTTCGATATTTTTTATAACTCAATAGTCAAAGTAAAACTTGTAGGTTTCTATTTGTTCTTTACTTCTCTCTTCCAGTCTTCTTTGAAAGATTATCCCTTTTCTTTTTTTTTTTACAGAATAATTTAAAAGAATTTTTTTTAATTTGAACAGAATGCTTTCTTCAATACCTTTTTATAACTTATCAGTCGAAGTAAAGTTCATAAAACGAACTTATATGTTCCTGTTCGCTCTTGTTTACCTCTGTCCTGCCAGTCTTCTTTGAGAGACTATCACTTTTGTTTTACAGAGCAATTTAAAAGAATTTTTTTGTTAATTTGGACAGAATCCTTTCTTTAATAAATTTTATTAGGTGTTGGAATTAATTCGTAGCGTTTTACAAGAGATGGCACAAGCAGTACACTATTTCGTTGTTACCTATAGTTCTGTATACATTGTAAACATCTATCATAGGACGTCATTTGCCGTACATAACCTTTCTTGAAATCATAAATAACAATACTGTATAATTCATTGAATATGTCAAAATTTGTGCCAGATAAAGTGTTTTTGCGGGGAGTTTTCATTACTTTAATATGAACAAAAGTGCAGCTGAAGCTCATCGTATTTTAGTGGATGTGTATAGTGAACATGCTCTGGCTGAGCAAACGTGTAGGAAGTGGTTTGCACGTTTTAAAGCTGGTGATTTCGACTTGGATGACAAGGAGCGACCTGGTCAGCCGAAAAAATTTGAAGATAACGATTTGCAGGCACTGCTCAATGAAAACTCATGTCAAACACTTAAAGAATTATCTACGTCATTGGAAGTTGACTTCTCAACAATAGGAAAACGTCTTAAAAGTTTGGGCATGATCCAGAAGGAAGGACATTGGGTCCCATATGAATTGAAACCAAGGGATATTGAGAGACGTTTTCTCACGTGCGAACTGCTGCTTCAACGGCAGAAAAGAAAAGGTTTTTTGCATCGGATTGTTACCGGTGACGAAAAGTGGATCCATTATGACAATCCAAAGCGCAGAAAGTCATGGGTTAAGCCCGGCGAACCATCAACATCAGTGGCAAAGCCCAATATCCATGGCTCAAAGCTCCTGCTCTGTATTTGGTGGGATCAGAAGGGTGTCATATACTACGAACTGCTAAAACCGCATGAAACCGTTACTGGAGATCTCTACCGACGGCAACTGATGCGCTTGAGCCGTGCAATGAAGCAAAAACGGTCGGAATACTTCGAAAGACACGATAAAGTCATCTTGCTGCACGACAATGCTCGCCCACACGTTGCAAAACCGGTAAAAACATACCTGGAAACACTTAAATGGGAAGTGCTACCGCACCCGCCGTATTCTCCTGATATTGCACCTAGCGACTACCACTTGTTTCGATCATTAGCTCATAGCTTGTGCGAGCAGAAGTTCACATCTTACGAAGATTGTACAAAATGGTTCGATTCCTGGATTTCATCTAAAGATGAACAGTTCTTCCGACGCGGTATTCATTCACTGCCCGAAAGATGGTCAAAAGTAGTAGAAAGTGATGGGAAGTACTTTCATTAATGTATTTTTTAATGCTCATGTGAAATAAATAACATTCTTTCATTAAAAAAACGCTACGAATTAATTCCAACACCTAATATAACTCAACAGTCGAAATAAAATAAGCATGTCCGTTCTTGTTCGTTCTTGTTTTACCTCTCCCTTTCAAATATTTTTATTAATTTTAAAAATTAAAAAATATAAAAAAATCTAGGTCTATTTTGCTTTTCCTTTTCATACATCGCGCAAAAAAAATAACAGAATAATTTTTATTAAGTAACATCGGAGAGGGGGACATGATGTCGTCGGTATCATCACAAATCCGTTTCATTCAAGTCTCGTCGATCCTAGCTCCAACTTCATGAGCAAGCAAGTACTGTACTTCTTAGTTTTTATTATCATGGACTAATTATGTCGTTTGGTGCGAAGTAAGAACAATGGCCAACCCAAAAGTTCTAATAATTCAGATGAGCAAATACTCCAACCCGGATTCTTTCAAGTTGCGTAATGACGACGTGGAAAGAAACATACGATTTCATATGTTATCTACGACAACGTATGGTTTCAACAACTCCAAAACGAAGACGATTCATGTGGATCTGCAAAGAACGAACGAGGGATCTTCAAGCCTCTTGTGAAATTGAGAAAACATCTTGAAAACAATGCTGACGGTATTTATTTCGACGCCGAGTTGGAAACAGTTTCAAGATAATATGAGGTGCATGAACGAATATTTAAATAGTGATAACAAAGCGAAAACGAATTTCTGTCATAAAAAATATCTCTATCAGTTTTATATGTTTTCTTTATACGCTAATAATATTGATTTCGCACATCTTATGTCAAATTTTATTTCGTATTTCCATTGAAGAAACGAAGAACCTACGCGGTGGCTATTGTATTATAATTCAAAAGACTACTTTTCTCGGCCTGCAAAACATTGTGAAATGTGTCGACGCGCATTTAAAATAATTAGAATCTTTAACCGATAATGCGTAATAATTAACAAGTGTATGCAGTATTTAATTCAAGAAATTGAACTGAAACTTTCAATAAGTTATATTAATCAGGAAATTATAAAATTAATTAATTAACTACGGGGAAATTATGACGATAAATAGAGAAATAGAGCACAATATACACAGATAAAATAATGATTTAACTTTTTTCTTGGTATGTATTTTAATATAATATTTTTGGAATTAATTTCATTACATAATGAAATTTCTTATAATTCCCTTGAATCGCGAATCTTTCGCTTGATGGTTCAAAACCTTTTTTAGATTATTCTCATATGTATTATGTCCTATAAAAAAAATATGTATCAATAAATACATTTTCCTAACATAAACTCTCATCTGTTTCTTAATCATTCGTTCTCTTCCAACCGACATCTTCTTTTTTATATTTTTTGTCAGGACTAGGTTAATATAATATTTCATCCTTTTTTTTAAATAAGATTAACGCTAACATAAAGTATTATACAAAAAAAATGTATTTACAAAATCGGATAAATCAATTCAAATCTGTTACAAAGAGGCACGAACTTGTAATTTCCTGTTTTTTTCCTCTCCTTTCAGACAAAAAAAATTACTCGCATAACCATAAATAATAAAAAATAAATAAGTAATAAAGTAAGACTCTCTCCAATGTGTCTAATCCGACATCGACGGACGTGATGCCTAGGCGAGAAAAAAGCGAAGGGTCATAAATTATACGTGCATTCATCTCCGATGCTTATACCTTTCCGCCTCTTCCTCCCTCCCTACCCGGCAAAAAACTCAGGGAGTATTTCTCTCGATTTTTCCCACTACCTATCCTTTTGTTGGACTTGACAGCTTTACATTTTCACTCACTCACTCACTGTCTCTCTCTCTCTCTCTCTCTCTCTCTCTCTCTCTCTCTCTCTCTCTCTCTCTCTCTCTCTCTCTCTCTCTCTTTCTCTCTCTCTCTCTCAATGCGATCTCTCCCTCACCAATTGTAGCGTGGGCAGCCATGGAGCTAACCAATCATAGCGTGAGCAGCCATGGAGCGAGCTAATCAATATGCGCTATTTAAATACCCCCCCCACCTTCGCGTCACTGACCAATCAGAGCACTCCCTTTTTCCAGACAGACCCGTCTAGGCTACACGGCGCGTGGAATGGAGCAGATTTGTTTTGACGCTTCATGGCTGCCAACAGTGCCAACATTATTACTCATGATTTTACATCAATTTATTGCTGAGAAAATGTAAGTTAAGCACATTTTAATGCAATCAGGTAATCGCCGATCGATCTATCTCCACTCGACCGCGCACAGGCTTCCCCCATTCCGCCCGTCGCTGTCTCGCTCATTCCTCAATTTTTCAATGGTTTTAAACAAACTTTTTCGACAGCAAAAAATTTGAGAATTTTTCAACAGAATATTCAAATCTTTTTTGACAAATTGTTGCTGGCGGAACTCTTAATCTTAAAAATTAGAGCCACAGTGATTTTTTGAACAAAAATTGTTATCTTAGCTTCTCGGCTAATCGGCTTTTTTTTTAATTCATAGGAAAATATCAGCTGTCGAATGCTTCACACGGCTATATGATGTGATGCATATTAATGAAATTATTCTATTTTTTATACGAAAAAAAGATACTGACTTTACAAAATTATTTTAAAATAGTTTAATTGTAAAAAATTGTTTTGTTACTAAGTGTACTTGATAGTGCAACTCTTGAAGAAGAAAAATCACCTCTGCAAATTGCTGTGCGACTGCTCAAAGAAGAAGAAATTAAGTTTTCCGCAGACAAGTTTTTACTGAACAAATGGCTTTTTGCAAAAACTAATGAACATTTCGGACTCGTTCAGGGCTAGATTTTTTCCTCATCATGAAGGCTACATTTTATGAAAATTTCAAAATTCTGCGTTTCAATTTCGATGAACAGAGAGCAAATGAAGAAAAGGCCTTTTAGTTTTTATTTTTTTTCTACTTAATTAATAGACCAATCTTAAGTTCCACGTCTCATTTTGTAAATATTTTGAATACTCACATTTTTCATACTGAACTTTTTTCCATACAATCGACATCTTTCGTTGTAAGAAAAATTCTGCTTTTGTAACTATTCGAATTTTTTTCGAATATTTCCCACACGAGTTGCGAGTCTCAAACATCAGGAGACGCGGTAATGTCTCCGGCCATGTTAAAAAGAAAGACACTACAAGTCTCTTATCCTGAGTTACCAAAGTCCATTTTTAGGGACTATTAAAATATAAAAAATTTTGAATCGCATGTAACATATCCTGAAAGGCGGCATCGTCAAGAATAATTTGAGTCAAAAGAAACAAAAATCGGTCAAATTGTTCTGAACATACAATGATCGAAAAGATGATTTCTGTGAAAAATGAAGTAACGTCTTTTTCTTCTTCTTCTCTGTTCGCAGTCACATGCATCTCTCATCTTTCACTCGCACCTTCCCTAACTTCGACCAATTCCACTCCTCCCTCCTCCCTTCCTCTTCCCCCACCACCCACCTTCATCATCTCCCATCTTTACCGCTCTATCTCACTCTCTTTCGTCCTCTCTCATCCTCGTCTGCTGAGTGTCCGATGGTCACTCAGGGTCGTGATTTTGACAATGTGAATCAAAGTCGTATTAATTTTTTTGTATAATTTCGTAACGCGTTATGGGTGACTGCTACAACCTTCCGAAGTGCTGACTTTCATAATGTGTGAGAGGGTCAGAGTCGAAGATGAATATATATATTATATTTTAATTTTAAGAGCTTTTCAATGTCGCCTATTGAAAGTGTCTAATAGTCATTCAGGGTCGTGACTTTAATAATATGAATAAAGGGTTTTAATTTTTTTAGATAGCTTTGTAATGCGTGATAGGTGACTGCTACAATTTTCTGAAGATTGTTCGGTGTGATGATCTTCATAATGTGTGAGAGGGTCAAGATCATCGGAGGTGAATTGTCCTTCGATGATCACTAAGGGTCATTATCTTGACTATATATATCACGATCATCGGAGTTGAATTACCTATTTAATTTTTAATAACTTCTTAACGTGAGATGGGTGACTGCTTAACCTTTCGAAGGTTGCAGGAAATGTAATGGGAAGACAAGTATCGTATGCCGCAGGTCTATGTTAATAAGTAACAGATTGAAAAAAGGAATAAAATTAAGTAAAAGTTATCTAAATATGATGAAAAGGTTATCCAAAGTTTGCATATAATTATAAAAAACTAAAACAAATTAAAAATAACAAACGGCGTTTCGAGCCCGATTAAGCCATTCTCAATGTTATAATTACAAAGTGACAAGTATATATTTAAAATAGATCGATTTTAAACTGGTTGATAAAGAGATAAAAAAATATGTAGACTGCTAGTGGATGTGTACTGATGGTCATTATCGCAACCCGTCGTTATACAGCTGACATTACGTCCCAGTTGATATAGCGCGTGTCATTATGAATATATACTTAAAATAAAGAATGACCTCCTTCATCGCCTATTCTTGTGAGAACGCAACCATATTTTCCGCCTCTTTGATTTTAACACAATTAATATTTATATCTTTAATATTTATTTCAATTGCAACAGAATGAATTTTTAATGTTGTATGAATATATATTTTTCTTTTGTTTACGAGGAGGAGAAAAATATTCACATAGCTCCTTAACCGGGATGCTCCCGAAGGAGAATCTAATTGGAGAAGAAGACACCCAAGAGCCGGTCTCCTAATTGTGCAGAATTCGATGAAATCTGCGCCCCTCTTATAAGGAAGGACAACGGACATCATCGCCTATCTGCTAAAAAAACTCCTTCTATTCAGCATCTCCGCAAAACCACATTGGGCACATCTCGGAATCGCCTACTCGGCATTTCATCAGGGTGCATCCAAGTCGTGGAGTATACGCTCTTACCTCCATGGTCCGGTATACTACTTAAAGCTAGAATCCTATCCTATATTATATTAAATATTATTCTAAATATGTACATTACAAATACATTTTTACACATGATTAGATCCCGGACAGACCCAAGCTAAAAGAGCCCTTTGCCTCAGAGCCTGACACTCCCATTCGGCCTGCTCCTTCTTTCGCATGACGCAGAAATTCGCGAGGGCCGTCCAACACACAGCGGAGCACATAGCTCTGACAATGGAGCCTGTATGTCAAAAAGCCTGTCAAGGACATTGAGTCCCAACAGCTCAAAAAGTGACGTCCTCTCCACTGCCCAAGATGGGCAAAACAGCAGCGTGTGCATCGCCGTATCCGCAGTCGTATGATAATGCGCAAATCGGTGACATGTACGTTGTATCTCAAAAAGGTAGGCCTCAAAGTACTCATGGCCCGTCAAAATCTGAGTCATGCAGATTGATATGAATACACTGAAAATAAAGAATGAGTTCCTTCATCGCCCATTCTCTTGAGAATGCAATCATATTTTCTTCGTCTTTTCGATTTTAACACTATCTTTGATATAGAGATGGAAGTTTTTTTGGTTGATTTCTTAAATCATCGTATTATTGATTATTTTGGAAGCTCACTGCCGTAAGTGTCCAATACTTTTGTTCCAAGAGGGAAGTGCCTTAAGGATTGTAGCGCAAAAATCGAAAATGCTTGGAAATAGTAGCGCATAAATCAGAGAATTATTTTGCATAGTCAGAGTATTTAATTTTGCAAATTTCCCGACCGGATTGTTCCACTCGATAATTCGAAGAAGAAGCATTTGCAAATACTGCACATCGATTTCAGTGGTGGGCATTGGATTGCTTGTCATTACGACACAAAAATTGTTATTATATATGATTCTCATGAAAGTAGCCGTAATGCTAATATACAAAATTTGAATGGAGAAATTCGAGTTTTTGTGGACAGATTATTTTCCTTTCATGACTTTCAGAATAATCCAATAATATTTCCTGAAGTTCAGTCGCAAGACGACGGATATAATTGTGGTCCTATGGTTACGATTGTTACATCGATTTTGTTCGGCATAAATCCTTGCATCGTGACGTATGATCGATCTTTGCTAAGACCTCATTTGTCCACAATGTTTGCAAGACAAACAATAACTCATTCTCCGTACCTCTATAATCTAACCGCTCCATTAATGCTATTGCCGTTGAAGATATTGAAAAGACGAGAGGCGGATGCACTGAGAAAAAGACTTGCACGTAGCAAGGAAACTAAAGAACAGCGTTCGAAACGAATAAAAAAAAAATGCTTTTTCTCACAGAGAAAAATATGAGAGATCGCCAACAAAAATATTCCGATTTAAAGAAATTATACAACAAAAAGTGCAACGTAAAACATGGCGAGAAGTACAAAGTCTATCATACAAAGATGGAAGACGATCAAGAGATTGAAGGAAAAATTCAATTGTTCAGTCTTGGCAAAAGTGTTTCAACTTTCCAAAACACTCAGACTTATATATTCGACTGTCAACGAAAATTAATAAACCGCCGGTAATGTGCTCGATTGGAAGTCAATATGTTCAAGTGGTGCGTAATAGCAAAAAAATCATCAGTGCAGCAAGAAAAGTGTTTTCGTATTTGAAGAATGCTGCTGAAGCTGCGCTATTGCAATTCAATGAATATAAGACTTTGAAATATTCATTCGATCGAATTAGAGCTCTTTGTGGTTCATTCAAACATACTTCGTTTTTTGAAGCGTACTTTTATGAAACTGCTTATGAGCAAAGGAAAAAGTTTGAGCAATCACTTATAACGGGACAATGCTCTCCTCACGCAGTGATTAATGTTTTGCCGTTAATGGATAACAATGGTAAAAAAATAAAATGTGGCACTATGATGAGAATAAATGTTACATAAGTGATATTTCCATGGAAAAGTTTGTTGAACTTTTGGAACAGTTCGATGAAGGTACTTTGAAGAATGCTAAATGGCTCGGCTCAGAAATTGTTCCGTTTCACATGCGAGTACCATTAAGACATCCTCCGGAATGCTAAGCAAATCCTAATCTGTACAAGTCAAACATTGCAACGATAAGCACTTTATTGCCTCATTTTCCTTACATGAAGAATATTCGAAAAAATGTCTGCAAATTGATAGGCAATTATAAAAAGTTGTTTTCAGCTTTGAGATTCGTCAATATGGATAAATTGCTTGAAATTTCCAATGATTTAAAGAATAAAGCAAGATGTTATCCAAGAAATTTAACGGATGTTAGTTTGAATGAAGAAAAGATTTTCTCGCAAAACAAAACGTTTAAAATTATGAAAGGTTATGAAAAAGCGATTGTTGGATCTATCATGTCTCCCTTGTATCTCATGCAAAAAATTATGTGTAAGCAGAGACATTCTAAGCTTGAGAAGTTGAGGAAAACAGTGGATGGAGAATTTTTGAAAAGATCTGATGGCTTACGTAACAGAACATAATACCGATACTAGATTCATTTGTAAGCTTTGTTTGAACAAATTTCACAGAGGCGTGTTGCCTCCTGCTTGCATTTTGAATAATCTTGCCGTGAAACCATTACCAAATGTTTTATCGGATTTCAATGATTACGAAAAAATGTTAATCAAGAGAGTGAGCAGCTTTCAAGTAAAGCAAATGATGGGTTATGTTTCAAACATATGCCTCACAGACAAATGATCCGCAAAGTAAAAGGTAGAACATTTTATTTGCCTCTGCCTTTACAAGAACCATTAGATAAGATATGTCCTCCGGAAGATTTTATAAATTTGAATCACGAGTTGCACATCCTCGTTCGAGATATACCCAAAAAGTCTAAAGTCATTTGGAAAAATTTGGTGGATATTAATAAAGTGTATAAAGCTTTATAATGCTTGAAAGATCATAATCCTCATTACTCGGAAATTCGTCTTCCAGCTGTCGTCTGACGATCTTATAAATGATAAGTTGCAAGAAACAGAATATCGGATCGTCGATGAAGCAACAGTGATGAAATAATCGAGGTGTTTGAGAACACTGTGCAACAAAGATAATAATGAGCCGTTAAAAGATAATGATTAAGCCGTTTTAAAACATAAGGCTTTCCTCAAATCTTTCCGCAAATCACTAAAGATTTGGGTATTAATGATCAGTATACAATATATTCAATGCACGTGAAAAGAATCGATAACAAATCTGCATTCAAGGTTTATCGAATATTGAAAATTGAAGATGTTCCAATGGATAATTGTTATAAATATCTAGATGTCATGTGTTTCCCTGATTTATATCCCGAGGGTGTCAATGAACAACGGGAAGATAGAAATTTTGCATTGCCGGATTATTTATTTGTCAGAACACGATTGATGTCGAAACACAGTAGATTCAAGTTAAATCTAGAATATCTGTTCTTTCTTCTCAATGATAACTATCGAAAAATGGTATCTATTATACGAGGGCAAGGTGAAAAGTAACCGACCTCAACAAACATGAACATGAACGTAGTTTTCAGTTAAGTACCAAGTGTTATATATCAAATTACTCGCATTGAAAATATCTATAATTTCTCCTTTGACCACTTTGCTAAACAATTCACAACTAAAAAGTTATAGCCAAAAAAACCATAAGAAGAAAAAAAGCAAAAAACGAAAATTTAAGAAAAAAAGTACTTGTTGAAGATGCCGCCATCAAAGTCAAACTTCTTTTCGGTATATATTCAAGTGTTATATATCATATTGCTCACATTAAAGGCGGCTACAATTTCTGCCTTAATCATTTTTCTCCACAGGTTAGCATAGGCTCGGTAGGCTTATAAGTTGCTGCGGCAGATTTGAAAAAAAGCGCTAACATATTTTTGACTCTAACTTTTTAGCTATGAATTGTTCAGAAAAGTGGTCAAAGTATAAATTATAGATATTTTTAATACGAGTAATTTGATATATAACACTTGGTACTTAACTAAAAACTTTGTACATAGTTCATGTTTTCATGTTGAGGTCGGTTACTTTTCACCTTGCCCTCGTATTCTGGATGCTAACTCACGAGAGAGATACATTGTTGTAGATACTTGAATGAATTGAAAAACGAACAATTGGAATCGAATTGAATGATTATTTTTGCAAAACTGAGAAATACGATTCAATTTTGGCGACAACCGTCCAATAATGTCAAATGCATGACACTGCATTATAATCCGGCGACGTGGTTTTAAACATTGAGTCCTAATGAATAGACATAGTCCGATTTGGGAATATTTATGAGACATGAATCCTGACAAATAGAAGTAGAGCATTAGCGAATTAATCGCCTGTAAGTACATCTAGATTCATGTGTATAAAATTTAAAGCCATGATTGATTTTATTTGTACGTCTGATAACACAATAGGAGAGGTCATTCACTATTTCTGGCGACTAGAATATCAAAGTAGTAGTATCCAACACGTGCATTGTATGATTTGGATAAAAGATGCTCCAGTGCTAGGAAAATCGCCGGATGAAGAAGTTGCATTTATTCGAAAATACGTAACGAAATTCTGATGAGATGAAAACGTTTCGCCAACGTTGTACGAAACGTTATAAGTGATCATAATCATAAACATAACTCATATTGCATGCGATATTGTACGAAAAAAACCGAAACGAATATTTACAGAAAATGTCGGTTCGATTTTCTTCGGCCAGTTACTGACAATTTCGTTTTAAAAGACATTATCACTTCAATAGTGGGTAGAAAAAGTTTACGCAGTAAGAGCAGATTGTACGATCTTCCTCGCAAGAAGTCAGAAAGGTTTATCAATGATTATAATCCGGCTATCAAATTAGCCTGGGAGGGGAATATGGAGATACAATTTGTTAGAGAAAAATCATAGTTTTTAAACTCGTACTTAACAAAATATATGACAAAGTCGGAGAAATGCAATATAGATTTTGCTATGATAGATTCTAATAAGCCCTTGGCATCGAAACTGTGGAATTTTGCGATGCGTTCATTAAATGGCAGAGAGAATGCGATGCTTTAGAAACTGCGGATGCATTGCTAGGGAATTCCTTGTATGATACAGACAGTGATACCATCGTCAAATGGATTGACGTTAATGAGATGAGAAACAAAAAAGTTAAAACATTTAATGAAATTAAAGTTCTCGATAAAAATTCTACAAATATTTATTGTCCGTTGCTCATTGATGATTATTATCGAAGTAGACCCAAGGAATTAGAATCATTGAATTTGTACAATTTTATCAGATTTTGGAAAATTACGAGACAGATGCCAAAAAATGACGAAGTCGAATGTTATATACTTGTATCGGGTTTATTTTTAAAAAAACGAAAAAGGTATTACTTAATTAACTATTATCGAATTAATGTTTACTGAACCCGGAAAATACTTTTACTCGCTGCTTTAAACCGTGGAGAGATTTAAGTAAAATCAAAGGTGCATACGAGACTTACATGAATGCCTTTAAGAATTTAGCGTCTGCTTTGATGAAGGCGATGAAATATCACGAAAAGCTCGAAAAAATACAATCAGCTTTTGAGCGCTGAATTAATCGAGAAGCGCGAAAATGATCTAAAAATAGCAGATAGAGACAAATTCGATGACAATGAATTGGATTGCAATAGAAGCTGACGACGCGATAGAAGATCTGATAGATTTTGATAAGATTGACGCCCCGATTGATTTATCGCAAATGATGTCGCGATTGAATGAAGATCAGAAAAGAATCTTGGATAGAGTATGTCAAATTTTACAAAATAAAAATCAGATTCTGCGACTATAAGTAGAGTAGTACAGGAAAAAGTTTTCTTATTGAAACGATTAAACGTTGGATCAGAATACATTTTAAAAAAGCGACTACCATATCTGCTCCCACGGGTATCGCAGCATTCAATACAGCTTGACGATAGAATGTTTCAGCTACCCGTCATGAATCTACGGCAAAATATACGCAAGTGTCAGACATGATTTTGAAAACTTTGAGAGACAAATTAAAGACTGTCGAATTATTTATAATCGATGAAGTATCCATAATTTTGAATGTGACATTTATGTTTATCAATCTACGATTATGTGAAATCTTTGATACGATAAATAGAGATAATTTCTTTGACAAAAAATACATTCTGTTTGGAGACTTGCTGCAGTTTCCCCTTGTAAAAGAACAATCTCCATTCGTGAAAATGTCTCGATCAGAAATTCACTTTCAAATATTTAAGTACCATGGGATCTGATTTATGGAGATTGTTCGATTACGGTGAACTCTTGATTAATATGCGATGAAGATACGACAACACATATCGTGTTATACTTTCTAAAATACGAATAGATTTGGTAACGGATTCTGATATCAATGTTCTTCAGTCGAGAAAAATCCATTTCAAAGAAAATAGTTGCGACGAAAGATTGAATGAACTTTGCACTTATATGAATCATTTACCGATTGATACAATATATTTATTACCCACGTGTTATTTGTGCAAGGTTTTGAACACGGCAATGCTCGATAAAATTGACGATGATGAAATTGACGATACTGATAGTAGAAAATGATGTCGATTGTGTTCCAGCAATGAAAAAAAGAGTGAACAAAATTTTGGAAGACAAAGATGACATAGTTTCGGAAACAGTTGGCATTGAAAGAGTAATAGCGATTAAAATTGGCGCTAAAGTGATGATTTGACGAAACATTGATAACTTTGGAACTTATCAATGAAACGTAGGCAATGTAGTTGCAGTTAATCGCAATGGAACGTAAGCAATGTAGTTGCAGTTAATCGCAACTGTTGAAATCGTATTGATTTCATTAAAATAGTTATTTCGGATAACAAAGAAATCACAATAACAAAAGTTAATAGATATTAAATTCGAAGTATTTCTAAATGGTGATACATCGGAAACAATTTCCATTGTCTCTCAGTTATGGAATAACTACATACAAAAGTCAAGGAATTACGTGTAAAAATGCAATAATGGATTTAGGAGTGTGTTCAGTGGTCAAGCCTATGTAGATTTGTAAACACATTGGAAGGCCTACATTGGATAAATTTTAATCCGGCATCCGTTAAAGCAAACTCGAAAGCCATTGTAGAATATAATCGACTGAGATCTGTGTTCACAGCTCAGCTACCACAAATCCATTCATCCGAGAAAAAGGCTGTGAAAATTCACGGACTGTCGATGAGCTATACCTAATATCATTGATGACGTGTAGAATTATGGTTGCGAGGAACCAAAAGTATAGTTACATGGAAAATATACGGTTTCTGTAATGACGATCATGTTTCGTGTTACGCTAATGTAATATTGCAATGTGCGTTTCATTGCATACGTATCAGGCAACAAATACCGAAAAATAAAGTATCAAACGCATTGATTGATGCTATCTATGCGTATGCTGAGAATAAGTGTTGCAATATTCTAGCAATTAGAAGATCTATCGGAGAACGCTTCGAAGAACGAATACAACAAGATGTTTCGAAATTTTTCACGATTCTAATGTCGATGTATTCCAAAATTAATGATGTATTAGAATTTGAATTGAAGGACGTAACATCTTGTTCAAATGCCAAATGTAATTACAATGTAATTATGCTGGAAAAGAGTTGTTTGCTAATATTACCTATACAGTCGACATTAAAAAGGAAAAAAGGTGTCACTCTACAAACTTTGATTGATTTAGAATTTTCGAAATGGGAAACGATATGGTAAATGACAATTGTAACGAATGTAAGAGTACCGTTCTGAAAAAAAAACCATACTCGAATTGACTTTATCCGTTTTAATAATACAGCTCATTTATACACTTTTCTAAACGATGCTTCTAAAAAAATTATCGACAATCGGATTATCGCCATACCGACGCGTACTGTCACAATTAATAAAAAAAAGTACAAGATAATAAGCGCTATATTTCACGAGAGCGAAGAAATGAATCGTGGTCACTACACGTGTATGTTGAGAGCAGACAAAAAGTCGGAATGGTGTTACTTTAATGACTTACAAGTTATCAAGAAAAAATGGCCCAAAGAAGCACAAGGGATATACATGTTGTTCTTCGAGCAGATTAAGTAAGTTTGAAAATAACTTTTACATATAACTTTCTTGAAATAGAACAGAATTTTTCTGTACATTTACGTGAACAGATTTCTGCGAGGCCGTCATGTGCAAGAAAGAGCGAGCCGAGTGGAAGCGTCAGGCCCTGAAGAGGCTCTTTTATCTCGGGTCTGTCTGGGATTTAATGACAACCATGTATAAAAATATATAATATACATATTTAAGATAAGTATTTAAAATAATATAGGATAGTATTCTAGCTTTAAGTAGTATACCGAATCATGGAGGTGTGAGTGTATACTCCACGACTTGGGTACACCCTGAGGAAATGTCGGGTAGGCAGTTCCGAGATGTGCCCAATGTGGTCTTGCGGAGATGCTGAATAGGAGTTTTTTTTAGCAGGTAGGCGATGATGTCCGCTATCTTTTTTTATAGGAGGGATGCAGACTTATCGAATCTTGCACAATCAGGAAACCGGTGTCTTCCTCTCATCCGGTTAGGTTCTCCTTCGGGAGCATTCAGGATGAGGGGCTATGAGAAGATTTTTCTCCTCCTCGTTAAGTAAACAAAAACTATGTTCATACAATATTAAAAATTCATTTTGTTGCAATCGAAATAAATATTATTGTGTTCGGAGAGACGAAGAAAATATGGTTGCATCCTCATAGAGAATGGGCGATGGAGAGGCCATTCTTTATTTTTTATTCTTAAAATAAAGAATGGCCTCTCCATATGAATATAACTTTATATTCATAGAATATTAAAAATTCATTCTGTTGCAATTAAAATAAATATGTAATGTATGGTCAATATTTATTATAATTATAAGT